>NC_086326.1:32923860-33225451 GCF_036172605.1 Pelobates fuscus
CATTAAGATAAAAGTGCCATTTTCTGTAAGGGGGAAGAGTTCTTGGCCCCTAAATGATAGCTTATTAGATAGTGAAGAATATCTCCCAAAGTTGCAATCTCAGGTAGAAATGTTTTTTAGAAATCATGTTAACTGCCAGACTAATGTCACTACTCAGTGGTTAGCCCATAAGGCAGTTATAAGAGGCATGTTAATACAGCAAGGAGCAAGGGTAAAGAGATTACGGTCACAGGAAATGAGCAAATTAGAATTAGAGTTGACTAAGATTGAGGCCACTCATAAAGCTGCCCCTACTTCACGCTCACATTCACAACTGATGGTGATAAAGTCAGCTGTACAAGATTTACAACTATCAGAGACAGGGAAGCATATGAGACTATTAAACCAATCGCATTATGTTATGGGGAATAAAGCGGGTAGACTTTTAGCTAATAAAGTTAAAAAAAAATACAAGTTAAAATCCCTTATATAGTCTCAAAAAGGAATGATAAATTATATAACCCTCAAGATATAGCAAATGAACTGGCAAATTATTATTCAGAGCTCTATAAATTAGAGAGAGATACTAATACATATCAACCAAAGGAGGAGGAGATCAAAATATTTTTGGAGAAGGCAAATTTACCTAGGTTAACACCACTTCAATGTACCTCCCTTGATAAACCATTTGAGGAAGAAGAGGTAGCAGTAGCAATAAATTCCCTCACTAAACATAAGGCTCCCGGGCCAGATGGGTTTTCAAATTATTATTATATAAAATTAGTAAAACAACTGATCCCTACTCTTACGAAACTTTTTAATTTTATAAAAGATACTGGTGCCATTCCCCAAGAAATGTTGGAAGCAAACATTGTGGCTTTACCGAAACCTAATAAACCGCCTACACAGAGTGAAAATTTAAGACCGATATCCCTACTTAATACGGATATTAAGATCTACGCTAAATTGATAGCTTCACGAATTAAACACCTCCTCCCGGATCTTATCTCAGAGGAACAAGCAGGGTTTATACCTGGAAAACAGATAGGGGATAATACTAGACATTTTGTGAACTTGGTGGAATGGGCAAACACTTCATCACAACAAGGATTAATTTTAGCTTTAGATGCTGAAAAAGCATTCGATCGTTTACATTGGGGGTATATGTCACTTACGCTTATTAAAATGGGTTTTCCATTAAATTTTTTAGCAAGTATATTAGCATTATATCAAAATCCTAGTGCAAGAGTGTTTAATACTGGCTTTTTTTCTGATAAAATAAAAATAAGTAACGGCTCTCGGCAAGGCTGCCCCCTTTCCCCTCTTATTTTTATTATATGTATGGAACCTGTAGTAAGGATTATTAAACAAGATAATAATATTAAAGGGTTGACTACACCAGGGGGTATTAAAAAAATAGCGTTGTTTGCGGACGATATTCTGCTCTTTATTAAAGACCCAGAGTCTTCCTTACCAGTACTGATTAAACTACTAATAGAATATGGGCAGGTGCCGTATTATAAAAACAACATAGCTAAAACACAGGCGCTACCTATTAAATTACAACAAACAGTAATAGATAAACTGAAGCTACAATATAAATTTGATTGGCGTACTACATTTATAAAATATTTGGGAATTAAACTTACTAAAGCAGCTAAAACATTAATTAAAGTAAACCATTACCCAATGCTTCAACAAATTAAAAATACAATGGCAAAGTGGGAAGGTTTGGAGATTTCATGGCTGGGACGCATAAATCTTATTAAAATGATGATACTACCTCAGATACTATACCTTTTTAGAACATTACCCATAGCACTCTCTAACAAATTACTTAAACAGATTCAGAGCACTATAAATGCTCACATTTGGAAGAGGAAACCCCCAAGAGTGGCACGAGGGAGTTCAGGTCTTTCATATGTAAAAGGGGGTCTGGGAATGCCAGACATTAAAATATATTACAGAGCATTCTTTTTAGCAGAAGGGTTTAGATTACTTAGAATGAGAAAAACCTCTCAATACCCAATTTGGCTAACATTTGAAAATGCATGCTTAGATACAAATAACATAACATACTACCTATGGACATGCTCGGTTCCCCAGTCTCCTCTAAAACCTATGTTACAAAGCACAAAACTCTTACTAAGATTATGGAAAAAATGGTGTCCATGTGTAATAAATCTTAATTTGATGTTTAAAGCTGCACCAATAATGGCATTAGCAGCCCTTTCTTTGGACCTTCAGATGAGAAGGTGGCAAGAGAAGGGGGTAAGACAAATAGGCAATCTAATGACCGGGCCGCAAGTAAAATTATTTCCCAATCTTCAAAAAGAATTTAACTTAGATACTAAAGAGATGTTTGTATACTTAAGGATTAAGAATATAATAAAGGCATATGCTATGGATAATGCAGATAATGAGGCAAATATCTTACCCTCACCAGAATTTATTTTGTCCCGTAAGTCTATTAAACCATTTTCTTGGTGTTATAATGCACTGATTGAAAGCGAGGCACCAGAAAAATTAAAATATATGAATAAATGGGAGAATGAAATTGGGAAGCAATTTTCAAGGAGAGATTGGCACTTAGCTATGTTCAGCACCAAGCAAGCCTCACATAGCTTATCGTTATGGGAGGCGTATTGTAAGGTGACAATGAGGTGGTACTTGGTACCGCAAAGATTAGCACATATGTATGCTGACTCATCAAGGTTGTGTTGGAGGTGTGAGAAAGAAGTTGGTTCTATGCTGCATATTTTCTGGGATTGTCTATATTTAAGAGAGTTTTGGAAGCAAATTCAGAATTTAATATATGAAAAAACAAAGCTTATGATTCCATTGCATGCGGAGAAATTCGTACTTCATATTATTCCTGGGATTAATACACATGCTCACAGAAAGGTAATTTTAAATATCCTTATGGCAGCAAAAATAGCCCTAGCAGGCAATTGGAAGCAGAAAGGTATTCCTTCAGATGAGGCAGTATATGCTAAACTGAACAAGATTAGCTCATATGAAAAGATGGCTAGTGAAGTTAATGGTTGTCTTGACAAGTATAAAAAAGAATGGTACAGTTGGATAAAAAGCGACTGAATATGCTCTTTATATAGATATAGAGGGATTAAACAGAGTACATAAAGGTAATGGGTGACTAACCAGGGGTCGGCGGGGTGAATGGTGGTAAGGTGTTTGCAAAATTTCCTTTTTTTTTTTTTTTTTTTTTTTTTTTTTTTGTTTTCTTTGTTGTTTGGTTATGGAAATTAAAAAACTTAAAATGAATTGATACTGCATCAAATTAAAAGGAGTATATTACAATTGTAAGATAGATGAGAAAAAGATAAGATAGATGAGAAAAAGATAAACTAAACCAGAAAGGAAGGCATTCACTTTCTCTTCTTTTATATAATAGGAATATAATATGAATATAAATGATTACAATGCTAATGAACGATATAAAGGCAATGTTATAATGTAATGATTACAATACTAATGAATGAGATAAAGGTAATGTTAGAATGTAATGGGGAAAATGTGTTATGCAATTGTGATGTACTGCGTGTTAATACTTTTTTTTGGAACTAATAAAAACTAAAGTGTAAAGAAAAAAAAAAAAGCAATTATTCTAATGAGTTTGTCAAGGAAATGCTCTTCGAACCATTCCAACCACACCAAGGTTAAACATTCCCATAATTGATACAAGTCCTTCTTTCTTTCAAGTAGCCCACACTTTCCTGATAACAATCTTTAAATTACCATACCTGTCTACAATAAATTCTCAGAAAAAAACAAAAATAAGTACAAAAAAACACATCATAAATTTAGTGGAGGAATTTTTAAAACTTATTATAAGTAAATAATTATGGGTTGAGAAAAAAAACACCACAAATATGGTGTATGCTCTAAATCAATACCTAGAAATCAAAGGTATATAAACTTTGTTTTTATGGACCACAAGAGAGGGGAGACAAAGACTGACCAGGAGGGCCAGGAGGGCCAGTAGGGGCCACTATACACGTTTTGTGTTTTTTTTATTCAAAGGCTTATTAATTTTCATGTACACATTCATACTATTGTTTAGTCCTTTATGAACATAATTAAGCTATGATTTTTATTTTCTTGTTCAATGTGAATAAATTGTCAATTAATCTTTCCATCTAGAGATATCTATATCGGTATGTCATTTGAGCGTGAACTTGTTACAATATCACTGTGTGTCTTTTATTGTTCACTTGATCATCTATTTTTACTAATCTTTGAACACCTATTCACGTACCCCTTTGTGGTGTATATAAATAATAAAATAATAATAATAATAATATGGCATTTTAAACTATTGGGGAGTACTAGTATTTTTATGGCAACTGTATTAATAAGTGTTAATTGAGGCTTTACATCGATCTATTCTTTGTGTGGTTGTGTGATAGACGGACAGAGATTCTTTTTTTTTACAATTCCTTCCTCACAAGTCAAATTCATTCAGCTGTGTCAAATATTAGACTAGCTTCTGGACTTTCTACATTCTTACTAGAGAGTTTATAATAAAATAAGAACAACGTAAGGTTAATTGGTAGACTCTGCAAGTAACTGACACAGGGTACAAAATAAACAAATTGTGAAGTACAGCACTTTATTTAGATTAGCAAGGAATTTGCTGACTTGAGGCTCTTTAACAGACCAGTTCAGCGAGGACACAGGAGGTGACAATACCCCACACTGGCATCTCATATTTAGATTGAGTCTCATCAGAAGGTCTTTAATGAATGATAACATTAAGCCTGGTGTGTTCTACTCTAACGACTGACAGCTAGGTAGGAAGATGTAATTCATTGTCCCCCTTGTCCACTTGTACAATCATTACATAAGGACACGACCACTCCAAATGGTGCTGAATAGCTTATTATAATCTTTTTAAACCAGCAGTTTTACTCTTCCATCACTGTTAGTTTTTTTGTTGTTGCAATTTAACACTTTAGACCAATCGTGACTAGATTATCATGCAAGGAGTTGCGAACTACATTGTCTATAATGATCATATTAGCCTCTAGGAGTGCAATAATTAGCCATCACTTCATTATATCTAAAGGAATTTAAAATATTTTGTACCTCCTGTGAACTGGAGTTTAATCTGACATGGTAATACACTGTCTCTAATCTGTATATTCAGGGAATTACTTCACTGAAGGTTATTGTTTGCAATGATGAATCAGATTGATCACAAAATATCTTTTAGAGTTAAATTTGTCAGGAGTTAAATTTGTGTAAATTTGTATATGTCAGGATATTTAAAATAAAGTATCTTTATGTGAAAAGATGGGGTACTTACCAAAACTTTGGACAGTGTTAGTATAGGTATGCATGTTTTTTTCTAAATGTAGAATGAGAGCCAGTACAGCATTTCTCCTAAATATACACACACACAATACATTTCGAACCAAAGTTCACTCACCCAGTGTGTCTCTTTCACAGGTATGCCAGTGGTGAAACCCAAGAAGTGTACAGGAAGACACATTTAATTATTTATTTATAAAATATTTTACCAGGAAAGATACATTGAGATTTCTCTTGTTTTCAAGTATGTCCTGGGTCCACAAAACATTGCACTGATACATTAGGGTACAAAAAATACAAAAACAATATTAATACACAATATATACAAAATTTAACATAGAACAGGTAGGGAATATATAATCAACCATAACACGTGAATTCTGTTTTGAGGTATTTAGAGAGGGATCTCTTAAGGGACTCTAGGCTTGGGGAAGATTTTAAAGTGTGCGGGAGGTCATTCCATAATTGCGGTGCTCTGTAGGAAGAGGAGGATCGGGCCGGGCTTTTTGTATTGAGGTAGACTAAATTAAGTGCTGGTACTGGATCAAAGGTTATAGGAGATGGGAACAGCCGAGGAGAGCATTTTGCTCAGGTAGGGTGGGAGCTTCCCAGAAAAGCTCTTAAACACAAGGCTGGAAAGATGAAAGGTACGACTAGATTCCAACGACAGCCAGTTCAGTTCTTTTAGCATGTCACAATGGTGGGTTCTGTTATTACATTAGAATAGAAATCTGATATCTACGTGTAGAATATACAGTAGTAAGAGGGAGTAAGACCATGTATAGAAAGCTCTGAAAACTGGAAAAATATAGGGATTCACTAGAAACCTATAAAAACATCATAAATAGAGTGCTTTGTACTATAAGATAGTAGCAGGATGAGTGGTATTAGAGATAATAAAATATTTAGAGGTGAATAAATATGATTAAAATGTATAGATGGAAATCTTAAGTGTCTAGTGTTAAAGATAACTGTATGGCATGGGTGTCCTTAACCAAATGTTATAGATGCCTATAACATTTGGCTATTGTATCTTTCACTCTATCTGGAAGTATAACAATTGGCAAGAGGTGGTATTTACCCTGGGATGCTCCATTTTCCAGAGTTAAGGACACCCATGCCATACAGTTATCTTTAACACTAGACACTTAAGATATCCATCTATATGTTTTAATCATATTTATTCACCTCTGTAATTACATTGTAGCACAAATCTGCAGAACAAGTTATAAAATGTATTGAGTTTATTAATGTGGGATTGTGGTGCAGGTGCATATACTACATCCCCATAATCAATAAATGGCATCAGCATTTGCTGTACAATCTTTTCCTTTACTGTAAGGCTTAGGCACGGTTTGTTTCTGTACAGAGCACCTAGTTTTGGATAAAGTGTAGATGTAAGTTTTTCTATGGAGGCCAAAAGATAGATTGGGGTCTAACAACATACCCAAGTATTTGAAAGAATGGACTGCGGTCAGTGTACTTTTAGAATTAGTTTTGATGGATAGGTGGGGACTGTGTAATTTGTGTAATTTAGGTACTGTTCCAAAGATCATTGTGACAGTTTTGTCAGTGTTTAGGAAGAGTTTATTTTTTGCAATCCACTTTTCTACCTCTGTAAACTGGTCTTGGAGCACAGCTTTAAGCTGCGGTAAATCGGATTTGCTTTCATAGATTACTGTGTTGTCTGCGTACATGTGTACATTTGAGGATTTGCAGACATTAGGCAGATCATTTATAAATAATGTAAATAGTAGGGGGCAGAGAATGGAACCTAGGGGAACACCACACGTGACTGGGAGAGGGAGGGAGTCACTGTCAGAAATGGACACATATTGTGAGAGATCCGATACATATGATCGAAACCAAGTTAGCGAGCATTCACCAATACCTGTGTTTTGGGGATTTTGCAGTAGAATGTCGTGGTCTACTGTGCCAAAGGCCTTTGCAAAATCAAGCAAAATTACGTCTAGTTAGGTCTCCTTGTTCCATGCCAGTTTGGATGTCTTTGCAAACTTAAGAGGGCAGTTGTAGTGGAGTGATTTGGGCGAAAACCCGATTGATCAGGGGTCAGATAATTTGATTGTTGGTAATACTGTTGGTATTGTTGGTAATATTCACATAGTTGAAGGATTCGTTAATTAGGGTTTTGACAGGTTTAGCAATTGCTGGCGTACTGAGCTTCAACAGCATTGCTGGGATTTGATCTGGACTTGATTTGATCCAGACTGCTTTTAAATTTTTAGATTATTAATGCATTTTTTAATGACACTCATAGGTCCAGGTCTAAAAATGAACTTGTCTTCATTGGGTCTTTGCAAATGTAGTGGGGCCTGATCCACATTTGTAGTCATTTATTAGCTTGGCAATCAGGGCAATAATTGTCAAAGGCATTTGCTACATCTAAGGGAAGTTGCAAAGTTTCGTTATCCACTTTGACAGTGGAGGGTTGGGAGTGGATTGGGGGAGTTTGTAATTTATTTATGACTTTCCAAAAATTTCTAGGGTTTGATAGGTTATTGAAAAAGAGAAAAGAGAACAAAATCTGTCCATACGTGTATGCGTACATACACAGATATCAAAGCAACAGTCGAAAGGAATAATAACTTTATTAAATATAACACACAAACTGAAATATGTATAAAAAAGGGGGGGAGGGGGAGGAGAGAGGGAGATGTCTGATGCAAAAGCACCTGGGTAGTTAAAAAGTATATATAAATAGTTTCCTAAATAATGGAAACCGCTAGCTGGGGTACTCCAGTTGAGGCAAGAGCCACTATTGTAAGGGGTAACCACACACTACAAATAAGGGCTAGGTACACTAAATAGTGGCCGAGCGCAAGAGAGTGTCTAAGCAAGTGGTACACTCAAGGTGCCCGGTAAGAAATCACACCTCAAGGACTCCTCAATACAATGTAAAGTTTGCCAAGTGATACAGTCGTGATACTGTGTAACTGGGCAGGGTAAGCAGCTTTAGCCAGGACCACTATGATGAGAGGTATATAACCACTCGTAATTTGCTCATCGGTACAATAAATTCTTGCCGAGAGAGAGAGGGTTAAATAGGCTCTATTAAAGGTATATGCCAACTCGAAAGTAGCTCCTCGGTACAATGAGTTCTTGCCGAGAGAGAGGGAGTTAATAAATTGTATCAGAGTAACGTATACATTAATGGACCCTGGCTGCAGGAACCCTTTGAATCTCCTTGGTTCGCTGTGATTCTTACAGAGTGAGATAATGGTAGTAACACAAGACCACTGAAAAACAATGGTTATAATAGTATATAAAGTATATGTTAGAACAGCATAGCTACGGATTTGCCCAAAGTTCTCCTCGGAACAATCAAATTCTTGCCGAGAGAGAAAGGAGAGAATAATGTAAAAGTAGGCTGAGCGGATCACACAGTGATTAGCCTGTGAACTCCAAGGGATATATTGTCTCAGTAATGCAGAATGTAACACTTCGTACAATGGGAATAGTCAGTTAATATCAGTCTTAGAACTCTTTCCCACTCGCTACCAAACTGACGAGGATCCCTATATGGAGAGGAATGTGTCCGTTCATACACACCAAATAGAGAGCATACTGATATGGCCGTATAATGAGCCCGGAGTAACGTGAAATTAGGGCTAAGGTCTCATATATGGCTGTATGGTGGTGAGTGGTGTAATAGGTAGCTACGGTTATCCCCAAGGTTCTCCTCGGAACAGTAAAATTCTTGCAGAGAGAGAGAGGAGAGATTAATGTAAAGGTAGGCTAAGCGGATAGCACAGTTATTAGCCTGTGAACTACAGGGGATACATTGACCCAGTAGTACAGAATGTAACACTCCGTAATGGGAATAGTCAATTAATATCCGTCTTAGAACTATTTCCCAATCGTTACCAACCTGACGAGGATCCCTCAGTGGGGGAGAATGTGTCCGTTTATACACCCCAAATAGAAACCATACTGATTAAGCCGTATAATGAGCCCGGAGTAACGTGGAATTAGGGCTAAGATATCATATATAGCTGTATGGTGGTGAGTGGTGTAATAAAGGACCAAGATCCCTCCTCGTCATAAAGTGTACAGTAAAGTGTTAACCTTAGTAGTGAAAGAAAAAGAATGGTACCTTCTTGGGTACCAGGTATAGTAAAGAGGAGTAAGGGGAGGACACAAATGGAGTGTATCCTAAGTGTTTTCCAATAGTGCCCATGTAGTGCTCCACAGTACTGTGTATTGTGCCTTGGTCGGCAACAGGATACTGTGAGTGAGTGCTAGCGTATAGAGGATCGGGTATTGGTTTATCCGATCATAGAATATGGAGATAGGTGTTTAAATAACACAAGCCCAGCTCTTGTAGTAGTGGGGCGAAAGGTCCGGACACCCAACAGCAGGTGTCAGTCGGTAACGTTAGGTAGGATCTCTCCAACGTCTTGCCCGACGCGCGTTTCGCCTGGGGGAATACCAGGCTCGTCAGGACGAGCCTGGTATTCCCCCAGGCGAAACGCGCGTCGGGCAAGACGTTGGAGAGATCCTACCTAACGTTACCGACTGACACCTGCTGTTGGGTGTCCGGACCTTTCGCCCCACTACTACAAGAGCTGGTCTTGTGTTATTTAAACACCTATCTCCATATTCTATGATCGGATAAACCAATACCCGATCCTCTATACGCTAGCACTCACTCACAGTATCCTGTTGCCGACCAAGGCACAATACACAGTACTGTGGAGCACTACATGGGCACTATTGGAAAACACTTAGGATACACTCCATTTGTGTCCTCCCCTTACTCCTCTTTACTATACCTGGTACCCAAGAAGGTACCATTCTTTTTCTTTCACTACTGAAGTTAACACTTTACTGTACACTATATGACGAGGAGGGATCTTGGTCCTTTATTACACCACTCACCACCATACAGCTATATATGATATCTTAGCCCTAATTCCACGTTACTCCGGGCTCATTATACGGCTTAATCAGTATGGTTTCTATTTGGGGTGTATAAACGGACACATTCTCCCCCACTGAGGGATCCTCGTCAGGTTGGTAACGATTGGGAAATAGTTCTAAGACGGATATTAATTGACTATTCCCATTACGGAGTGTTACATTCTGTACTACTGGGTCAATGTATCCCCTGTAGTTCACAGGCTAATAACTGTGCTATCCACTTAGCCTACCTTTACATTAATCTCCCCTCTCTCTCTCGGCAAGAATTTTACTGTTCCGAGGAGAACCTTGGGGATAACCGTAGCTACCTATTACACCACTCACCACCATACAGCCATATATGAGACCTTAGCCCTAATTTCACGTTACTCCGGGCTCATTATACGGCCATATCAGTATGCTCTCTATTTGGTGTGTATGAACGGACACATTCCTCTCCATATAGGGATCCTCGTCAGTTTGGTAGCGAGTGGGAAAGAGTTCTAAGACTGATATTAACTGACTATTCCCATTGTACGAAGTGTTACATTCTGCATTACTGAGACAATATATCCCTTGGAGTTCACAGGCTAATCACTGTGTGATCCGCTCAGCCTACTTTTACATTATTCTCTCCTTTCTCTCTCGGCAATAATTTGATTGTTCCGAGGAGAACTTTGGGCAAATCCGTAGCTATGCTGTTCTAACATATACTTTATATACTATTATAACCATTGTTTTTCAGTGGTCTTGTGTTACTACCATTATCTCGCTCTGTAAGAATCACAGCGAACCAAGGAGATTCAAAGGGTTCCTGCAGCCAGGGTCCATTAATGTATACGTTACTCTGATACAATTTATTAACTCCCTCTCTCTCGGCAAGAACTCATTGTACCGAGGAGCTACTTTCGAGTTGGCATATACCTTTAATAGAGCCTATTTAACCCTCTCTCTCTCGGCAAGAATTTATTGTACCGATGAGCAAATTACGAGTGGTTATATACCTCTCATCATAGTGGTCCTGGCTAAAGCTGCTTACCCTGCCCAGTTACACAGTATCACGACTGTATCACTTGGCAAACTTTACACTGTATTGAGGAGTCCTTGAGGTGTGATTTCTTACCGGGCACCTTGAGTGTACCACTTGCTTAGACACTCTCTTGCGCTCGGCCACTATTTAGTGTACCTAGCCCTTATTTGTAGTGTGTGGTTACCCCTTACAATAGTGGCTCTTGCCTCAACTGGAGTACCCCAGCTAGCGGTTTCCATTATTTAGGAAACTATTTATATATACTTTTTAACTACCCAGGTGCTTTTGCATCAGACATCTCCCTCTCTCCTCCCCCTCCCCCCCTTTTTTATACATAGTTCAGTTTGTGTGTTATATTTAATAAAGTTATTATTCCTTTCGACTGTTGCTTTGATATCTGTGTATGTACGCATACACGTATGGACAGATTTTGTTCTCTTTTCTCTTTTTCTTCATCATTTAGGGTTAACCCCTGTTCTGTCCTATAGGACCCACTGCTCTCTGGCCATTTCTCTTCTATACTTTGATAGGTTATTGTTCAGATTTTCACAGAAATATTGGGACTTGGCCAATTTTGTTTGTTTTGTGCATATATTTTGCCATTGTCTATATGCACAGTGATCGTTCAGAGAGCCAGTACGCTTGAACTTTTACCACAATGAAAGTGCTACGGAATTTGTTGGCGCTATATAAATAATAACATAATAATAATACTGAAACTGGTACATTTGGATGAGGTCAGCTGTGATCCAGTTCATATGTGCTTCTTTTATTCTCACCTTACGCAGCAGGGCATGCAAATTCCAAACTTGTAGGGGTTAAAACTGAAAGAATTCAACTGCACAGTCTAGATCTGGGATCATGTTTAATCTGTGCCATGGGAAGTTCTTGATGTCATTAAGAAAGGATTCAAGATTACATTTTTTTGAAGGACCTGGTGATTTTAACCTTGGGAGAGGATTAAGTAGCCTTTATTTTGCACACACAGTACACTAAACAGTGATCACTGAAACTTTTAGGGAGAACACTGGCCTCCTGGATTCTATCAGGAGAAGTGGAGAGAATCCAATCGAGCAGGGTATGGTTATGGCTTTTAATGTTTATGCGAGTTGGGGAGGAGATTAATTGCGTTAGTTGCAAAGTCTTAAACAGCGAGTAAGAACTATTATTTTTAGGATTCAACAAATCAATATTAAAATCTCCAAAGACCAACAGTTCACTTTTGGGGTTTTGAGTAGTTATGTCCCGAACGGTTCGCTGGTGAATAGTTCCTGGCGAACATAGCTTGTTCGCATTCGCCTCGGAATGGATGGCGAACATATGCGATGTTCGGTCCGCCCTCTATTCATCATCATTGAGTAAACTTTGACCCTGTACCTCACAGTCAGCAGACGCATTCCAGACAATCAGCAGCAGCCCCTCCCTCCCAGACTCTCCCACCTCCTAGACAGCATACAATTTAGATTAATTCTGAAGCTGCATTCTTTTTTTTTCTTTTTTTTTTATTATTTTTTTTTAGACAGAAGTGTGTTATATTTGAGCATGCTAGGCTGAACGTGCGTATATCATGGCTAGTTGCACTGAGGGTATGAGTATATAGCAGTACATTGTTGTGAAAGATGGCTGTCATGTTTAGGGTGTAGCTTGCAAGTTATCAACTATGTATTTATATCAGCAGCTCCACCACTAGTTATAAATCAAGTGTGAGTCACCCCATGAGATGAGACTAGTGAATAACATGTTACATGAACGGTTAAGGTAAAGGCATGCAAGGAACTACGACAATAAACTCTTTAGGAGGTGAAATAATTACATGTTTAAACGCTTGCTACTTTACGATTAGTTAATGTGCAGAGAGCAGTTCATGTGATCAAAGGCATGGTGTTGTCAGGGTACCTGAAGCCTCTACCTCTGAGAGAGGTAGAGACTTAGAAGTTTATCCGTCCGGACGGCATGTCTCCTCGGCCTCTCGCGGTTCACTCGGTCTTGCTAACGCCGGCCGCGAGGGAGTCACTTCCTTTTATAGCAGGAGGACCGGAGGTCGACGTCATGACGCCAACCCGGAACATCCTGTCACTCAAATCTCGGGAGACGAATCAGGACTCGCCGGAGGCGTGTCTTCTCCCTCTAGCCAGGATACTTAACAGTGGCTCTCTCATTTACTCATTGCCCTGTCGTGGTTCTAGTCCGCCTAGTCACACAGTGCTTTGTTATTCTCTTGCCTTTTGGTTCTGACCCGGCTTTGGTATTTACTCTCCTGTCTTTCTGTTGTCCTTTACCCGGCTTGTCTCTCGCTTACCTGTCTTCTCGTTCCCTCGACCTCGGCTTGTCTCTGACCATTCTATCGTAGTTATACGTTAAGTCCGGCCATTCTAAGGACCGGTATACGTATCTGCTACTCTTTGTACTCTGCGTGTTGGATCTCTGACCCGATCCTGACATTACGACAGGGCCATGGATCCTGCAGGTACAAATTGTCAGCTTGGTTCTCCTGATCCTAGGTTTGACGCCATGGATCATAGGATGGATCAGATGGCTCTAGCACTACAGGCGCTGCTATCTCGTCCTATTAATCCACCTGAGGAGATGCGTAATATATCTGCTTCTTCTATGGGTTCAGGGCTAGAGGTAGCTACTGTAGGTGCTTCTTCCCGAGTTACCCCACCTGTACGTTATGCTGGTTCTCCGGAGAGGTGTCGTGGCTTTTTGAACCAGATCAGTATCCATTTCGAGCTACAGCCCCGTTCATACCCTACTGATAGGGCAAAAGTGGGATTTATTGTTACCTTACTCATTGAGAAAGCTCTGAGATGGGCTAATCCGTTGTGGGAGAATGATAATCCATTAGTCTATAACTATAATGCCTTTGTAGCTGCTTTTAAAAGAACTTTTGATCCCCCTGGCAGGAGGGTCAATGCAGCCAGGTTACTGTTGCGCCTTAGACAAGACAACCAAACACTTGTGGATTACGCACTAGAGTTCAGGTCTTTGGCGGCAGAGGTAAAATGGAATGAACAGGCCTATATAGACGTATTTTTAAATGGATTATCCGATGTAATACTTGATGAGGTAGCGACAAGAGAGCTTCCCGAGAACCTGGAAGACTTAATTTCCTTTATCTCTCGTATTGACGAACGTCTAAGGGAGAGGCAGAATACTCGAGATAGAACCGGTAAATCTTCCTTTAGACTAGCACCATCATTTCAAATTTCTGAAACCAAAACTCCACAGGTTTCAGAACCTATGCAGTTAGGCCTTACTCGTCTCTCAGAGGAGGAGAGACAGTACAGGAGAAGGGAGGGACTGTGTATGTATTGTGGGTCCAGAGGTCATGTACGTTTGAGCTGTCCCAGTCGTCCGGGAAACGCTCGCACCTAAGTTTCTCTAGAGGACAGACCTTGGGTGTTTCGATTTTGTCCTCTACTCATAACTACAAAGAGCATAGACTCCTATTACCGGTCTCTTTAACTTGGGAAAAGGGAACTTTAGAGACTATGGCATTGATAGACTCCGGCGCTGCTGAGAGTTTTATCGACCAAAAGTTTCTCACCAAACACACTATCCCATCCCAGTTAAGGAAGACACCCTTGGCTGTTGAGGCCATTGATGGTAGACCTTTAGTTGAGCCTGTGATTTTCCGGGAGACCACACCTCTTTACTTAACTACTGGTATTCTACACAAGGAGGAAATATCCCTACTACTCATTTCATCCCCTTCTGTTCCCATAGTCCTGGGATACTCCTGGCTTAAGAGACATAACCCCGTTATAGATTGGAGATCAGGGGAAATAGTTTCATGGGGTCAGGATTGTCAAGAGAATTGTTTAAAGAAAGTGTCACCTCTTTGTAGTGTCAACTCACTTAATAACGCTACCGACTCTACCAAAGTACAGATACCGTCTTTGTATCAAGATTTAAAGGCAGTATTTGACAAAGGAAAGGCTGATACCTTACCACCACATAGGCCTTTTGATTGCAAAATTAATTTACTTTCTGGTACTATGCCCCCCAGGGGTCATGTATACCCTTTGTCTACGAATGAAAACTTAGTTCTAGAGGAGTATATTCGTGAAAACCTAGACAAGGGGTTCATTAGAAGATCCTCCTCTCCTGCTGGGGCTGGATTTTTTTTTGTTAAAAAGAAGGATGGTTCTTTAAGACCCTGCATTGACTACCGAGGTCTTAACAAGATAACCATTAGAAATGTGTATCCGATTCCCTTGATCACCGAGCTTTTTGATCGATTAAAAAGTTCTAAGATTTTCACTAAGTTAGACCTTAGAGGTGCTTATAATTTGGTGAGAATTCACGACGGAGACGAGTGGAAAACTGCGTTCAATACTCGATATGGGCACTATGAGTATACTGTAATGCCTTTTGGTCTCTGCAATGCCCCGGCGGTATTTCAGGATCTTATTAATGAGGTTCTTAGGGAGTTTCAAGATGACTGTGTGATTGTATACCTTGATGATATACTTATACATTCCAGGGATATTGAAACTCACCACGGACAAGTCAGAAGGGTTTTACACAAACTTCTTCAGCATGGCTTATACTGCAAACTAGAGAAATGCAGCTTTGACCAATCCCAAACTACCTTTCTTGGTTATGTGATTTCTGGGGAGGGGTTTGAAATGGATCCGGAGAAGCTCCAATCCATATTAGATTGGCCTTTACCTAAGGGTCTCAAGGCTATCCAGAGATTTATTGGTTTCTCCAATTACTACAGACGTTTCATTAAAGGATACTCCTCTATCATTGCTCCCATCACCAATATGACCAAACAAGGGGCTGATACTAAGAATTGGTCTACTGAAGCACTTCTGGCTTTTAAGACACTCAAGGAGCTGTTTGCTTCCGCACCAATTTTAGTTCACCCTGATACTACACTACCTTTCCTACTCGAAGTTGACGCTTCTGAGACAGGTATAGGTGCTGTTCTGTCCCAAAGGTTGGGTGTAGATAAACCATTACATCCTTGTGGATACTTTTCCAAAAAATTGTCAGGTACTGAAAGCAGATATGACATTGGTGACAGGGAACTACTAGCGGTTATAATGGCCTTGAAGGAGTGGAGACATTTATTGGAGGGTACTTTGCATCCTGTTACTATTTTGACAGATCATAAAAACTTATCCTATATTGGAGAGGCTAAACGACTATCATCTAGACAGGCTCGTTGGTCCATATTTCTCACTCACTTCAACTACGTACTCACATATAGGCCAGGTTCTAAGAATTCTAAAGCCGATGCCTTATCTCGCCAATATGAACCTGCTGCCGTATCTGAGCCGGTTTTGTCCTCTATAGTACCCAAGTGTAACATTATCGCTAACACTACTCTCAAAGTTCATTCTCCGCTACTTGATCAGATAAGGAGCTTGCAGCATCTGGCACCTAGACTGACTCCGGCTTCCAGACATTTCGTCCCTCCTGAGCTCCAATTGGAGCAAGACGTATTCTCTGATCTCCAAGGATTTCTGGTGGCCTTCGTTACGGAAGGATATTAAGGATTTTATCGGAGTTTGTGAAGTCTGTACTAAAACTAAACTTCCGCATTCGCTTCCTTGTGGCCTTCTACAACCTCTGGAAATTCCTGACAAACCTTGGTCCTGTGTGGCAATGGACTTTATTGTGGATTTGCCTGTTTCTAAAAAGCACACTGTTATCCTCACCGTAGTCGATAGGTTTACCAAGATGGCACATTTCGTACCTTTGCCTAAACTCCCGACTTCTCCTGAATTGGCGGAGATCTTTGCTAAAGAGATTTTTCGCTTGCATGGGATTCCTTCGGAGATCACTTCTGATAGAGGCTCCCAATTTGTTTCACGTTTTTGGAGATCCTTCTGTTCTCAATTAGGCATCAAATTGAATTTTTCGTCCTCCTATCATCCTCAGTCTAACGGAGCTGCCGAACGAACCAACCAGAAGATTGAGCAATACTTACGTTGTTTTGTTTCCGAACACCAGGACGATTGGGTCGGTTTGATTCCTTGGGCGGAGTTTGCGCACAACAATCTCGTTTGTGACTCTACGCATTCAAGCCCCTTCTTCATGAACTATGGCTTTCATCCATCTATTCTTCCCTCGGTTTCTCCTTCCCAAGGAGTACCGTCGGTTGATGTCCATGTGGCCAATTTGAGGAAGTTGTGGGATCAGACTCGACAGATTCTTCTACACAATTCTATACTGGTTAAGAAACATGCTGACAAACGTAGAAGGGCGGCTCCGAATTTTGTTCCAGGCGATAGAGTTTGGTTGAGTACTAGGAATATTCGCCTTAAAGTTCCTTCCATGAAATTCGCTCCTCGTTATATTGGTCCCTACAGGATCTTGACTCGAATTAACCCAGTGGCGTATCGTCTAGCTCTCCCAGCTACTTTACGCATCCCGAACTCCTTTCACGTGTCACTGCTGAAACCTCTAATCTGTAACAGATTCTCCTCCACAATCGCCCCTCCGCGCCCTGTTCAGGTGGAGGGTCAGGAGGAGTATGAGGTTAACTCCATTATTGACTCTCGTGTCTCCCGGGGGAGAGTACAATATTTGGTTGACTGGAAGGGTTATGGTCCTGAAGAGAGGAGTTGGGTACCACAAGAGGATGTTCACGCTCCTCGCCTTCGCAGGGCATTTCACTCCCGCTTTCCATCTCGCCCCGGCTCCTTCCGCCCGGTGGGCGTATCTGAGAGGGGGGGTACTGTCAGGGTACCTGAAGCCTCTACCTCTGAGAGAGGTAGAGACTTAGAAGTTTATCCGTCCGGACGGCATGTCTCCTCGGCCTCTCGCGGTTCACTCGGTCTTGCTAACGCCGGCCGCGAGGGAGTCACTTCCTTTTATAGCAGGAGGACCGGAGGTCGACGTCATGACGCCAACCCGGAACATCCTGTCACTCAAATCTCGGGAGACGAATCAGGACTCGCCGGAGGCGTGTCTTCTCCCTCTAGCCAGGATACTTAACAGTGGCTCTCTCATTTACTCATTGCCCTGTCGTGGTTCTAGTCCGCCTAGTCACACAGTGCTTTGTTATTCTCTTGCCTTTTGGTTCTGACCCGGCTTTGGTATTTACTCTCCTGTCTTTCTGTTGTCCTTTACCCGGCTTGTCTCTCGCTTACCTGTCTTCTCGTTCCCTCGACCTCGGCTTGTCTCTGACCATTCTATCGTAGTTATACGTTAAGTCCGGCCATTCTAAGGACCGGTATACGTATCTGCTACTCTTTGTACTCTGCGTGTTGGATCTCTGACCCGATCCTGACAGGTGTGGAGGATCGGCTATAGTGGGACATGCTTGGCAGGCTGCTGTTTACTGCTTGTGCTCATCCGATCCCTTCTGGGCGCCAGGTGCAGACCATGGGAATCCCTGATACCTGGAACAACAAAGGCAAGTCTCTGGCTGAGTGCCGGGTTCGCGGCTTGAGGGGGTGGAAGCTTGTTTTGTCGGGTGGTCGGATCTGTCCCGGTGGTGCTTCACGTCCGGTGCGGGATGTTGGTGGCTTAAGGTGGAGGCGAGTGCTTCATGTGGGGCAGGCTCTGCATTTCTGTTTGTGCCTCCGGTCCTGTCTTCGACGCCTTTTGCGTTGGTGGATTTTAATGGGGACTGCTTCGCTTAGCTGTGGTGGAGCTTGTTGGGGCTGTGGTGGAGCTTGTTTGGGCTTCCTGCTTGTTATTTGCTTCCAAAATTGATTAAAGAGTCTGTCCAGCTTAGACTCAATATCCTGCCATGCTTTGATGGTACCAGGAGGACACGCGGCTGCCGCCATATTGGGAGAGTCGCAGATGAGTATGTCAGCCTGGGCGGCTGTGCTCTGTGTGTCCATTAGCTCCAGACAGCATCTCAGAGGTGGACCGGGATAACCCCCACCGGTCCGAGGGGGGGTAACAGAGCTCCTGCCGGGAAGTAGCTGCTCCTGGGCATCCCAGGATCGGGAGATTGGCCGCCTCTCCCGCCCGGTGAGCACCAGGCCACACTTGCCACACGGAGGTAAGTAAGACTCTGTCGAGTTGCTGAGCGCTATTAAGCATGTCGGGTTAGTCAGGTAGGAGCAACATTGCTTGGTCATCCCCTTCTGGGGTGAAATTCGCTTGTTGATAGCTGCTAAAAGTGAGATACTGAGGGAGCTCATACGAAGTGCGTCTTTCCTCCATGACAGCTAGGCCCCGCCTCCTGGAAGCTGCATTCTTAGTGAGAGGGGGGACAGTGTAGCTGCTGCTGATTTAATAGGGAAATCGATATCTAGGCTAGTGTATTCAGTGTCCACTACAGTCCTGAATGACTCCTCTGATCTCTGCTGTAAGGACAGCACCCCAAAAAGCCCTTTTTAGGGCTAGAACATAAGTCTGCTTTTTTTTCCCTGTGTAATCTAATTGCAGTTGCCTGCCTGCCAGCGTGTGTGTCAGGCTCACAGCGTATACTGTGCCCACTTGCCCAGTGCCACCACTCATATCTGGTGTCACAATAGCTTGCATTTGTAAAAAAAAAAAAAACTTTTTTGACTGTAATATAATAGCAGTCAGTTTTCTTCACACGTGTGCGTTTGAGGGCCTGCCAGGGCACAGTGTCACACCAGTGCAACTCATATCTGGTGTAACAGTAGTGTACATTAAAAAAACAAACTAGAAATTTGACTGTGAAATAATAGCAGTCAGTTTCCTTCACACTTGTGCGTTTCATTGCCTGCCAGTGCACAGTGTCAGACCAGTGCAACTCATATCTTGTGTAACAGTAGTGTACATGTAAAAAAAAATACAGGGGGCTTGTTGTCACCTTTTGGGGACCCTTGGTGTTGTACGTGGCTTGGTGGAGGAAGAGACCTTCAATGACATCAGTGAGGACAAGGAACGGGACATGGCTAGCTTGGTATCCAACCTTGTGCAAATGGGGAGTTTGCGGTTGTGCAAATGAACTGTTTGTGGTTGTTTGCGGTGCGTTATACGGGGAGTTTTGTCTGTCACTGTGAAGCGGGCGTAACCCTTACACTACCTGATCGATACAACATCATACCTGATGTTTTAAAGCACGTTATTCCAAACAATTTAGGAATGTTAGGTGATTTATGCCCTTTATGGATTAAAACCAGACTCTGCATCAACTATGTAATTTTCCATGGGAGTTTTGCCATGGATCCCCCTCCAGCATGCCACAGTCCAGGTGTTAGTCCCCTTGAAACAACCTTTCCATCACTATTGTGGCCAGAAAGAGTCCCTGTGGATTTTAAAATTCGCCTGCCTATTGAAGTCTATGGCGGTTCGCCTGGTTCGCCCGTTCGCAAACATTTGTGGACGTTCGCGTTCGCCGTCCGCGAACGGAAAATTTTATGTTCGCGACATCACTAGTTTTGAGCCATGGTTTTACTAAGGAGATGGGATATGTCAGAGAGGGAATGCACTGGAGAGCTAGCTGGGCAGTAGATTGCTGCAACAATGATTGATTTACTGCACGGGTTCTCAATTGTGCCAGAAAGGAAATCAAAGATGGCAGGAGGGCTACAGTTTTGTAAGGGGATAAACTTTATGGAATTGTCAACATAAATAGCAATGCCTTCTCCTCTCTTTGCTCTGTCATTTCTAAAATATGAATAACCATGTATTGCAATGGCAGAGTCTGGTATTTTAGTTGTTAACCATGACTCTGAGAGCACAATGATTTTTGGTTTGTAATGGGAATACCAGACTTGCAATGCATCCAGTTTAGGGATTAAGCTACGGATGTTACAGTGCACACAAGAGAGGCCTTTTTTTAGTGGGGAGATTAGCTGGGGGACCAGGGCTGGGCTCCACATCATTTGCAAGGGGGAGTAACATAAGAAATAGGAATTTGGACATCATTTTTGTTTGGCCATATAGTTAATGCGATACTTTACAATTTTGTGAGGTGGGGGTAGGAGGGCTTTTTGTTTTATATCTCTCCACCAGCACTCAGCAGATAAGTTACAGCAACAGAGCAGGCCATGGTGTATGATAATTTGTTTTCCAGTTTGAGGTGTGTGCTTATGGCGATAGTGATGTGAACAAAATTGGATTGAGAAAAGGGTTAAGAATAACAGTATGGTTGTATTTGAATTCATGTTAGTGGTATGAGGTGTGTAAAATGAAAATGAAACACAAATAGGGAAAAACAAAAATTCTAAATTAAATCAAAGTATATAATATTGTTGTGCGATATATAGCTATTTGTAGGGAGAGAGGGTATGTATTCTAGAGGGTTAAGAGATTGGAAGGGTGTGCTGATCAGTGTTTGCACCTGTCATTTCAGGAGAAAGAAAGTTGTGTTAGAGACTATCTATAAATAAGGAAATATGCATGGGGTGGGTGGGCGAGGGGTAGGGTGGGAGGGAAATCAGTCTTACAGAAGGCTATCTGTTGCAAATGGCAGTGGAACACATGATTGACATGATATGACCATTCAGAATTATGTAGGTGGCAGCTAGGAAATGAGTATACAATAAGTGATAACACACGATTCTCCATGGATGGAAAGTCCAGCAACAAGATCTAAGCCATCAACACATATGCCCTGCCAGTCGTCTGGTACCCAGCTTGAATAATATATATATATATATATATATATATATATATATATATATATATATATATACAGAAACAACAATAAAGATATACAATTCTCTACCAAAGAGGCTGTCTTATCAGATTCTATACACATTTTTATAAAAAGGCTTTGCTGTTTTTTTGCAAAAACTGAATATTCTTGGGGTTTTTGCCTTTTTTTTTTATCAACAGCATGCATACACGGTTCATGGTTGAACTTGATGGACTTTTTTTCCAACTTAGACTACTATGTAACTATGTAAATGTACCCTAATATCTATTTATCGATTAAAGTAATTGCAGGCCCTGATTGAGCTGGAAACATTAATAGAAGATGTGAAGTCTGTTGATGGTCTGTATGGCTTTATTAGTTGTAGACAACGATGTGTGCCATTTAGCACATTAATAACATATTGATACTATATGGTCTTTCATTACATTCTGCTCTCCCTCAACATTAAATATAAAGTGTCCTGTCTCTAAGGACCATTAACAGTGAGAATGTACCAATCTCTTTCTAAGATAATAATGCAGAGTATTTCAGAGAACGAATTAAAAAAGCGCCCATAAAGTCGAACCAGCACAGAGATTTAGACAACATTTTAATAAATATAAACCCATCACATTTTGTGCTTAACTAGAAGCTTTTAAAAAAATTTAGGGTTGTATCAGCATGACAGATGTTTTATTGAGATTGTAGCTGTTTTAGTGTTTTGTTAAGTAATTGTCTAATTAAAACTGTTTTTCACACTTCATAAGAGACACATTAAAATCTGCCTAGCTATGTGAGATTAAACAACAACAAACAGCTTTGTTTTATACACTTGTACACTAATGCCTAACAACATTAAAAAAAATAATATATAGATATATATATATATATATATATAGTATCTCACAAAAGTGAGTACACCCCTCACATTTTTGTAAATATTTTATTATATCTTTTCACGTGACAACACTGAAGAAATAACACTCTGCTACAATGTAAAGTAGTACGTGTACAGCCTGTATAAAAGTGTAAATTTGCTGTCCAATTAAAATAACTCAACACACATCCATTAATGTCTAAACCGTTGGTAACAAAAGTAAATACGCCGTCCAAATTGGGCCCAATTAGCCATTTTTCCTCCCCGGTATCATGTGGCTCGTTAGTGTTACAAGGTCTCAGGTGTGAATGGGTAGTAGATATGTTAAATTTGGTGTTATCGCTCTCACACTCTCCCATACTGGTCAATGGAAGTTCAACATGGCACCTCATGGCAAAGAACTCTCTGAGGATCTGAAAAATAAATTGTTGCTCTACATAAAGATGGCCTAGGCTATAAGAAGATTACCAAGACCTTGAAACTGAGTTGCAGCACAGTGAGCAAGACCATATAGTGGTTTCACTGGACAGGTTCCACTTAAAACAGGCCTCGCCATTGGTGACCAAAGAAGTTGAGTGCACGTGCTCAGCGTCATATCCAGAGGTTGTCTTTTCGAATTAGATTTATGAGTGCTGCCACCATTGCTCCAGAGGTTGAAGGGATAGGGGGTCAGCCTGTCAGTGCTCAGACCATACGCTGCACACTGCATCAAATTGGTCTGCATGTCTGTTGTCCCAGAAAGAAGCCTCTTTTAAAGATGATGCACAAGAAAGCTCGCAAACAGTTTGTTGAAGACAAGCAGACTAAGGACATGGATTACTGGAACCATGTCCTGTGGTCCGATGAAACCATATCAACTTATTTGGTTCAGATGGTGTCAAGCATGTGTGGAGGCAACCAGGTGAGGAGTACTAAGACAAGTGTGCCTTGCCTACAGTCAAGCATGGTGGTGGGAGTGTCATGGTCTGCATGAGTGTTGCCGGCACTGGGGAGCTACAGTTCATTGAGGAAACCATGAATACAACATATACTGTGACATACTGAAGCAGATTATGATCCCCTCCCTTCAGAGACTTGGCCACAGGGCAGTATTCCAACATGATAACGACCCCAAACACACCTCTAAGACGACCACTGCGTTGCTAAATAAGCTGATGGTAAAGGTGATGGACTTGCCAAGCATGTCTCTAGACCTAAACCCTATTGAGCATCTGTGGGGCATCCTCAAATGGAAGGTGGGTGAGTGCAAGATCTCCAACATCCACCAGCTCCATGATGTAGTCCTGGAGGAGTGGAAGAGGACTCCAATGGCAACCGGTGAAGCTCTGGTTAACTCCATGCCCATAAGAGTTAAGGCAGTGCTGGAAAATAATGGTGGCCACACAAAAAAGGTGTAGACTGATGTGACAATGCTTAAGTTAGCTGTTTTTTTCTCTAAATGCTACCTATTAAAATTTTAAAGAAAACCATATTTGTGAAATAAAAGACAACATTTTAATTGATCGTTTGGCAACTGGAATCCTTGAAGGACAGGTGATTCCAATACTGTGGTTGATGGAGAAGGAACTTCAATCACTCAGAGAACCAGATGATCAGTGAACAAATTTGAGCATAGAAGTTGCATGAATGGGTTTCAGCTCTGGTAATTCCATGATTTATGTGTGAATGCAACTAGATATTATATTGTATTATTATAGTATATACATACCTAGCATCAACAGCTGATAAGTATTAGAGGTATTTTTAATAACATGTTATAGTAAATGTTATATGATTCTTTAACATAAAGTTTTCTTATGAGAACATATGTTTAGGCATACAATGCAGTAGTGTTGTATACTTATCAACACATCCAGTTAATGCTTGATAGGGAATCATTTGTAGCAGTGGAGGTACCAGAGTGTATGCTGATATATATATATATATATATATATATATATATATATATATATATATATATATATATATATATATATATATATATATATATATATATATATATATATATATATATTTATATATAATTTGATCTGTATTTAAAAAATATATATAATAGTGAACATGAAGAAACTGTCACCATTAAATTTACAAAACTAAATATATATTCTGCTGATAGATTCCCTACAAATTAAACTGCCCCCTAACTTACAGAGTGCTGCAATAATCCATGTGATTTACCCATGTGTATAGTACTATTCAAGGTCTATGATTTCCCTTAAAGCTTCTAAACTCTTGCATTCTTATTGCAAGCAAAAAGGAAAAATGTTTAATATTGTGGAGCAGTTAGGAAAAGTTATAGAGAAAAAATGAGATAATATTACAGGACGAAGGTGTGCAGATGATGAGTGAGGGTAGGAAAGGTTGGAACAACGTGACAACATGATGAATGAGGAACTCTTGACACTGGACTTAGAAAACATATATTATATGTACATAAGATGAAACAGAGTGTATAATACATGGAAGCATAAGGGAGGAGTCAGTAGGTCAGAAGAGAAATCTTATATGGGCAGCAATAGAATTGTAGTCAATATAGTGAAATTTTCCGTTATACTGAATTTGCCAAATTGCCCTCAATGAAATACATTTTATTATTAATACATTTTTTGTAGAGTGGTCTTTCTTAAATGACCCTCATATTTCTGAGTGAATTAAAAACATATTTGTGAAAGAAATTTGCTAACCGGTGTTGTTTTTTTTGTGTAGTGTCTGCGTTGAATATATAAAAGAAACCGTTAGCACGCAGCAAGATCAAATTGCTCTTTGAGTGTTGGAAAGAGTATTGGTGTTTCGTGTTTCTCTGTGTAATATATGATTGACCGTTGCAATGCCTTTGGCAAGCCACGATGTAAATCTGCTATATGGCTCCTTGTTTCGAACACATAAATTACCCTGAAAGCAAAGTGAGGAATATTAGTCACAATTCATTAGGTTCTGTCGGGATTGCTTTGCTATCTCAGTCTCATATATAAAATGGGATGTTTTTACAATAAAGAGATTTAGGATGGTTTAGCTTGAAGCAGAAAATTGAGGTGTAAACGTTGTGACATATCCTGGCCTCCTCTGGTGCCTGGAAAAAAATGAATATCAGAAAGAAAAGCATTTAGACATAATAGTATAATGTTATAAAGCACCTAGATCTTCTGACTATAAATTGCTTTTGTGTGGAGTCTTATGTTGGGTGAATCGATTTATCCAATTTATTGTAAACAATAAACAATATTATTCATAAATTAGTTGTTGCTAACTACAAAGGATGAGGATTAACGCTAAGAAAAGACAATGTTTACAATTGTAATATTTTAAGAATTAAGCATTAATCACAACTAACAAGCCTTTATTTTAATTTTTGTTTCTCTTTGGTTTTTTTCTTAGGTAAACTATGAACAATGTGCTAACTAAAATATAGTAAGAATGTAGGCATTCTCAGTGTATTGTAGGCACACTCAGTATTCTCAGTGTGGTTGATATTTTGATCTGCGGATGTCTAACACAAATTTTATATAAAGGATGTAAATATTTTAAAGGAGTCAAAGGTCTCATTATATGCGCTATATCTGCATTTACAGTGCTGGTTGACAGGTAATGAGTACCTGTCACACTTTAACTACACAGATTTGACTTGTCAGGCACTGTAATAGAATATGTTACATCTCACATATGTTGTTAGTCAATAATGTATTTTGACAGTCGTGAGATAGCATGTAATTATTTGAGTGGAGGTTGGAGAAATGGCAAATAGAGCTATGATACACTTATGTAAAGCTGTCTAATTTTGTCTCACTTTTAATTTTGTTACAAACACATTCAAATTCCCCCTTGGATAATATGATAGGGTTTATTGATGAAACGCCAAACTTTAGAGAATTGGACATTCAGAATTTAGACTAAAATAGCCAAACTGTGACTACGGCTAAGTTAAAGAGTTTATTCCAAAATCCACTACAATCTACTGGTTACTGAATACAATCCAACAAGTTATGTTTTTGGAAAAAAGATTGACAACTGTTTTCTAAACTATGAGTTGCCAAGAATTCAAAGTGAATTCCTCCCTCACTGGGTACTGCATCAATGAGGGCACTCCACAAATACTGACATTTGCCTTGCTGTCAACAGCATATTATTATATGCTAGATGTGCCAATAAAATACAAGCTGGCAGGTTAGGTAGCTCCTCTACTGTTACATCTATGCATTACTTTTCATAACCCATCACTTTGATAAATCCCTTCCCATAGTGTCTTGTACATGTGCATGCGAGCTGGCTCTCCCAGTAAAATGGTCAGAAACTTTGAGTTTGCAAAAAATAGGGTGTGCTGCAAGCATAAGAGAAAGGAAGCAAAGAGTTATATAAATAAAAAGTATTAACTTATATTGAGTCTGTTGCATAAATCACTCAAGGTAGTTTTGCGCACACACACACACACACACACACACAAACACAAACACACACAGACACACTATTTAATGAACATGGGCTTTAATTATCTGTAGCAGGGGGAAAAGAGGTTCTAATTAAGTTTAATATAACGTACTGCATTAGAAACATGTCACAAACATCAGTCTAATGCCTCTATGGAAGCAATTATATAATTGATGTTTTATGTGAAAAGTGCACTCAAGAACATAAAAAAATGACCCTTATTCAGAATAGTATCCCACTGATTAACTTTCCTTGTATGCACAATGCCAAGTAGTTTAATACAGAGTGTTTAACCTGTTCATAGTAGATGACTTGCCAGTATAACTGGTCTTTGTTGCTTTCCCTGGTACTGAAAAAGACATACAACAGTAAAATATGCACATAACAGCCTAAGCAATCCATTTAACCTGTTATGTGCCAGAGAGTTACAAAAAATATTATCTTGTCAAGCACAAAGTTTTTTTATTTATTTATTTTTTATTTAAGCCCAATTCCTTCCCGGCTACATAATGTGTATTCACAGTATCTCACAAACGTAAGTACACCACTCACATTTTTGTAAATATTTATTAGATCTTTTCATGTGACAACACTGAATAAATGTAAAAGTAGTAAGTGTACAGCCTGTATAACAGTGTAAATTTGCTGTCCCCTCAAAATAACTCAGCACACAGCTATTAATGTCTAAACCGTTGACAAAAAAAGTAAGTACACCCCTAAGTGGAAATGTCCAAATTGGGCCCAAAGTGTCAATATTTTGTGTGGCCACCGTTATTTTCCAGCACTGCCTTAACCCGCATGTACATGGAGTTCACCAGAGCTTCACAGGTTGTCACTGGAGTCCTTTTCCACTCCTCCATGACAACATCACAGAGCTGGTGGATGTTACAGACCTTGCATTTGAGGATGCCCCACAGATGCTCAATAGTTCAGTTTCTATAGTTAGAATTTCCGTAGATGGATTTGACGGGCCTATGTCTCATTTTAGGGTATTATAGCAGTGTCACTGTTCAAATAACCCAACAAAGGGCTTTCATTTGATAAAGCAGACACCCCAGGGTATCTTACATGGTGTATATTGTTCCTTAACTTGTCACCATTTTTTCACCAATTTATGGCAATGTTTGTGGTAAGGGGAAACAAAATGGCATTTGCATTTTTGCTGAGTATTTCTTACACTTGATATGTACCATTGTCATAAAAAACAAATAAATTATGCTCAGTTACATCTTCTAAGTAAAACAATATGCTCAATGTATGACCTAGACACTATTTTGTGAAGTTGCAGTGCTGTAAAAGAGAAGTGACAAGTTCAGGTTTTTAAGTGTGAATTTTCGTGGAGGGTTTTGATGTGTCCGTGTCCCACTTTGGAGCACTTGATCAGACTACATATTCAAACTACACCATAAAGGCATACCATTTCTTAAAGAAGACATCCCAGGGTATTTCAAAAGGCATATTTTGAACCTTAGTGTGGTATAATTTTTCCACTAGTTTGTACCAACTGTAGTAATAATAAGCATTTTTTCTGCCTTTTTGACACACAAAGTGAGTTTGCACAGTATATTTTGCAAACCTTATGTGTGCTCCGACTGTATAATACTTAATATGTTGCTCAGCTATGTCGGCTGAGTACCGCAATACCCCTGTATGTACCTTTGCCAGGTATACGTGGATATTGAAGGGGCACATTTGAGACACAGCCATTCCATTTTTTTTTCCAATTTTGAATTTGTACGCTGTGTCCATGTCCCATTTTTGAGTATTTTAGCAGGCTATATAATCCTACTACTCCCATAAAGGCATACCATTTCTAAAAGAAGACATCCCAGTTTATTTCAAAAGGCATATTTTGAACCTGGAATACTTTTTCCGCTAGCTTGTACCAAGTGTAGTGGTAATAAGCATTTTTTTCTGCCTTTTGGACACACAAAGTGAGTTTGCACAGTATATTTTGCAAACCTTATGTGTGCTATGTATAATACTTCATATGTTGCTCATCCATGCCGTCCGAGTACAGCAATACCCCCGTATTTACTTTGGCCAGGTATATGTGGATATTGAAGGGGCACATTTGAGAAGCAGCCATTCAGTTGTTTTCTAACTTTGACGTTTTACGCTGTGTCCATGTTCCATTTTGGAGTAGTTTAGCTGGTTGGTTATTCAAACTTCCCCATAAACACCTACTATTTATTAAAGAATACACCCTGGGGTCATTCAAAAGGCATATTTTGAACCTTAGCGTGGGATCATTTTTTCTAGTTTGTTCCAGGTGTAGTGGTAATGAGCATTACTAATTTAGTTTTTTACTTTTTTAAAACTTTTTTTACTTTTTAAAACTTGTTTTGAAACTTTTTTTTACTTATTAAATGTTTTAACCTTTTTTAAACTTTCTTAACGTTTTTACCGTTAACCCCTATCTAGCAATAAGCAGCACTAACAGTAAATTCCCCAATTTCCCATAATTCCCACCTACCACTGCTAACAAAATATTTAATTAAAAATATTGAAATTAATTAATGAAATAAATTGAACCCCTAAGGGTTAAAAAATAAATACAAGTTAATTGCAGGGGTTAAAAAAAAATTATATCACAGTATAATACTGTGATCTGTATTTTGATCACTATATGCAGTGATCAACTGGCAGGGAAGGGGTTAATTTTTATGCGGACTGGGTAAAGGTGGGTGGGATTTTTTTTTACTTTTGTTTAAACGTTATTAAATATTTTTTAAAAACTTTTTTCAAACTTTTTTTAATGTTAACCCCCAGCTAGCCTAACACAAAATTCCCCACTAATTTCCACCACCCCAGCTAGCTAGATATATCATTTTTTAATATTTAAATTAATTAATAAAATAAATTTAACCCCTGAGGGTAAAAAATAAATAAAAAATTAAAGAAAATTATCAGATGACAGTAAAATGTAGTCCCTGCCAATTGATCACTGTAGTCAGTGATCATTTGGCATGGAGGAGGTTAATCTTATTAAAACAGGGGAAAGGAGGGGCTGGGATTTAACTGTTACTTCATTTATTTTTTGTAGGGAGAAGATCACTGCTCATCCGTCTCCATGCACATCACACTGAATGCGGAAGCACAGGGAGGCGGATCAGAAGTCCCTGCAGCACATGTGCTCGCTCTGACAGCCTGTCAGAGCGCTCACAGCTGCAGGGAAAGCGCGATTGGGTGCTCCCGGTCTGCCTCGAATACCAAGGCAGTGCGGAGGAGCATTAACCCCATGGTTGCCGCAATTGCGGCGATTTGGGGTAAACTTTAGTAAATTACTGAAATTTTACGGCAAGGGTCCTTAACGCAAGGACAAGCTTAATTAAATATTTCCGTCTTTGGTCAGGAAGGGGTTAAGACATTTAAATATCATTATAGCAGTTGGAAAGAATAGTGGAGGGCAGATACAATAATTATTTTTCTTTACTGTTATTGTGTATGATGATAGCGAACTTGATTCAAGAACAAAAAAAGTAGATTCTCATAAACCATACTGTATACCTACGTTTGGGCCATCTTGTATATATGATTAAATATTAGGAAAATGCAAGAAGGTTAGAAAGATTATTTAATACTATTAACAGTTCACCTACCATCCTGATACTAGTTTATTTAGTGATTTATGACAGATTATGAATAAAATAAAAATCAAACTTACATTTCAACAAGTCATTTTATGAAAACCTGCAATTAAATTAAGTAAATTTGCAACCCAATTTAATTAAAAATATTGATTATAATAAAACTAAAATGAAATCTTTAGAGCATAAACTGTTAAATTGTTAATTTAATATCATCAATCTTGAAAGGCATTCCTCATTGAAGATCTTTTTTATAATAATTAAACTCTGAAAATCAAAATTGTCTCTCTCTCTTTCATCACTCTCTCTCTCTATTTATGTGTGTTTTTCATAGGTATATATATATATATATATATATATATATATATATATATATATATATATATATATATATATCTTATATATATATATATATATATACACACAACAACAAAAAATGAAGAATTGAATAAGCAAAGAAAACTCACCAACCTCGAGATAGGAATGTTTTATCTTCAAAAAGATCATTGAGTGCTGCAGAATTGTCCATTTTAAGCACAGGTTTAAAATGTGCCCCGTGCAAAAATTGTATACAAAGTATATACTGTGTCTTAGGTGGAAAACCAAGTGGTATTCCACAACCTCACAACCTCAATTTGCAAGGTATATATATTTTCCTGTTACCTGGAGTAGGTGTAATAGATAGAAAGTTAGAAATAGTGTCGTATTTAATACAACAAGTTAAAAGTAAATAGTAAACTAAACACTCACAATATAAAAAAGGCACTCTAAAAGGGTTTTGTGCAATATAAGCCTTGCCCCCTAGTGGGGCCACTTATCTCCAGAAGGATGTGGGTCCCGTGACAGCAAGTTCCCCCTTTGTATGGTTCCAGGATAGGCATAACTTGTAAGGTTCCTTATGGGGACGAACTCCTTCACTTCAGGCTTCTCCAAGAGTCTACATGTATGCAAACTTCGTACTGCTCGACGCGTTTCGTCTGTGTAACAGACATCCTCAAGAGCTGTTCACTCTCCCTCTTTTGCTTGTTTAAATACCCCGCTGCAGGATTTCTCCGCCCCCTCTCCGCTTTGACTTCCGTGATCTACGTCGCCTATACGCGTGACATAATTACGCAAGCGTGGAGACCCACATGCCCGGTGCAGCGAGTGGAAGGACATCTCTGCGTCTTTCCGCCCCGGGCTCCAACATGCATGCATCCCATAACACATGCGATGATACTCACTTAAATCATTTTTTGTTAATCAACTTTATTTAAATGTCCATTATAATAGTCTTTCTTGGAGTAGGGAGCTTAATTAAATATACATATACATATATGCACCTAGAATCAAGAGAAATTCTTAATTCCTTTATAGGATCAAAATATACTGTAAAGGATAAAAATTCATTAAATTGAAATTCATAAAAAGTTTTATTAATAAAAAACAATTATTAACTAATAAAATATATGCCTTGGATTTTTGCTCATATATCTAAAGGTGCATTGTGCCATATATCCAGTACATAAAATAAATCAAATTTATATTAAACAAAAAGTCATAAATACAAAAGGTTTAATTAAAAACATGAAAATGTATATTCTTGTATATATGTTTACACAAATATCATTAATATATAGTATACCTTATCATTTATAAAACAAATCTTGAAGAACAGGTAAAAACTTTATCTCACTTAGAAGAAAAATGTAAGATTAAAATGTAATAGTACGGAACCTAGATCTCAAATTGTAAAAGGTGAGATAAAAAAAATGTATTATTAGGTGAAGTGAGATACATATAAAAATACACACACAGGTATATAAAAGATCTATAAAAAGTATATACAAAAAATGCATATAGAGGATTATGCTAATAAACGTCTGTGTATATACTGAAAAAACAATAATAATAACTTACTGCATAAAAGCTAAAATATCAATAAAAATCCTTACAATTTTGCAGTGTCTTGGTATGCTGTGTTTAAGACTATTTATTTTTATATTATAAAAGTGTTCTAAAAGTCTCTAATGTAATGTTCTTGCATTTCTACCAACATACTGTACCCCACACTTACATTGTAATAGGTAAATTATGTTTCTACTTATACAATTTATAAAATGGTTAAAAGAAAAAGTTTCCTTTGTTACAAAACTTTCACATTTTTTTGTTTTTCTATTTTGGTATTAACAGGTAGAACAATTGCTGCATCTAAAAATAGTTTTTTTTCTTAATATTAGCTCGTTTAAAAACAGTAACTATTTTTTTTCTTGGAGAATTTAGCCTAACATCAGATCTTGAAGTAAATTGGGCCAATGTCTTTACATTATTTTCTTAATCTTGGAGACTTGATTATTATATTGAGTAGTTAAAGACAGTTGGAATTCCCCTGAACTACCTTTTATATTTTCTTTGGTGTCACCAAATCTTCCCTTTTTATTTTCGAGACCTCACTTTAGCCTTATTTAAAAGTTCTTTTGGATATTTTTTCTTTATACATTTCTCCTCTAATGTTTTGATTTGTTGTTGGTAATCCTCATCTCTTGAACAGTTACATTTAATTCTTATGAATTGGTTCTGTAGGATATTTTGTAGCCACTTTTGATAGTGGCAGCTTGTAAAATCAATAAAACTTTTTCCATCAGTAGGTTTAAAAAAATATTTACTCTCTATCTTCAATTTAAATTGAAAGTGATATCCTAAAAAGCTATCATACTTTCACTTATGTTTGATGTAAATTTTAAACCATATTGGTTAGTATTTATAAGTTTTATGAAATCCGATAAAATCTCTTTCTTTCCCTTCCAGATCATAAGGACATCGTCTATGTATCTCCTCCAGAGCACAAGCTTTTCGGAGATGATGTTATTACTCTAGATGTTATTTTCCATCCAGTTTGCCACAAAAATGTTGGCATAACTAGGGGGGAAATATCGTGCCCATCACTGTTTCTTAATATAAGGTTAAAATATGCCCCTACCCTTAATTTTAATTAGTTCTCTGCTTCTATAGATATTAAGTTCATTAGACATGCCACAATAAAACAATTTTATGCTTGCCATTCCAGTCAAACAAATAATACCACTTCTAACATTATTCAACATTCCCCACAAAACACACATACAAATCTGAAATCTACTACTTTCTAAAGCTCCATTTACAAATCTGGCTGGCTAGACACCTTTGAAAAGCTAGGTACAAGAGATGTAAGGAAAATTAAACATAATAAAATTCAGACAAAATAATTTAACAAAAAAGAGAAGGCTGCCATAAAAAACCTCAGCAACAAGGAAATTATATTCATTAACCCTGCTGATAAAGGGAGGAATAGTCATTTTAGCAACGGACATGTAAATGAAGGAGGAATATCAACACATCAGTCTATAGGAACTGCAGTCTATAGGCTTCCTTCTGTTCTCACCTCTGATGTAAAAAAGTGACTATTAAAAAAAGACTGTACATACCCCACTTTGAATACCCTGGGTTGTCTACCTTTTCAAATGGTATGCCATGGTGGGGTTAATTTTCATTACTGGTCTGCCATACAGTTTCAAAGGCAACATAGGCCTTGCAAACCAAACTGGCAAATTTCAATTTATAAAAACTGAAAAAGAGAAATCCATATAATTAATGCTGTATCCTTCCAAAACACCATAAAACCTGTACATAGGGGGTACTGTCATACTCGTGAGACATTATCGAACACAACTATGTGTAATGTATCGCAGTAATCACCAACAGTATTATTATATTTACTTTTAAAAGGCCATGCAGAACATTTCCTGATTTTTTTTTATTTTTTTTTTAGATTTTATGCATATTAATTTGTTTCATATATAAATATTTGACAAAAATGAAAGCCTTGTTTCTCTTGAACAAAATGATATATACTAATTGTGAGTGCACTTAATATGAAAGAGGTAAATTATGGTTGAACATGCATATAGCTCAAATTCTAAGTTTTGTTTACATTTTATTTTCATCAGAACGTGTACAATTGCATCTGTCTTTAAGAGGTTAATTACTCAAGTATCACTGTCTAGGCTTATTGTGAAGCACATACTGCGTCTCAAGACCTTTATCCCACTGCCATTTTATGAATGGGCTCTTTTAGGTGAATGCAGCTGTCGCTCCTCAGGGCCCTGTTGGGATTTCCACAATTCAAGGGTCCCAGATTTTTTTGAAGGATTTTGTGTTTTCAGGAATTAAAGTTGATAGTCTGTCCATTTCCATGGAGTTCTTTATCTTTCCCAATACCTCAGTGGGATCTGGGGATTCCTCTACTCTGCCAGTGCCGTGCAATGGACTTCCTGGTTCTAATGTTATTTTTGCAATTAGTCTATTTTAAACTCTGGTCAGTTATCCATGGGGTTTAGACAAAAGCCAAGTCCATGGATTCATGGGAAGTTTTGTTTGCAGAGTTCCAGAAGCTATTTGGAAGATTCTCTGCCATAGTTGGGATATGTGGAGGCACTCCCACCATAGATGGATTTAAGTGCCCCTCTCCCCACAGAATTTCCAGCAGAGATCCAAGTCTGCACAGTTAATTTGTTTTAGTCTCGGGAGGGAGGGGGGGGGGTACCATCGGAGAAGGGTCCTTAATGCCTGTTGCTTGTGGTTGAATAGAAAATAGAAACCGATGTTGTGGCCTACCATATAGCTTGCCAATTCAAGGGATTCTCGAGAGGGCCCAAGCCAAGACATAGGATAGAATATGGTTAGTAGGGGTGGAGTTTAGGAGGGAATGGATAGTAGAGATCTCTCCCTGTTGATGGGGGGTTTGTATGAACATTTTTTTCTAACATGGTTTGTGTATAAGGGGCAGCATAAAATATATTTTGTTGTTTATGCTCATTTTTACACATGTGTACCTATAAAGTTTACAAAGTGTCTGTTTGTTTTGCTATATTATCCAACCTTGATTTTGAATGTATGTAAATGTTTTGTTTACTGTGGTCATGTGATGATGGTGATGATTACGCTAAAGTTGTTTTGGTGCTAAGAGTGTCCCTTTAAAGTAAGATATATTAGAGAAGAAATTTGGAGAAGAAAAAGAAGAAAAAATGTTTGCTCAGGTTTTGTGTTAAGACGTGGTATTTTATACAATAACAGGCTCATTATGCTTGTGGGACATTTTCATTCAGTTCAGTGAGAATATCAGAGCAGTGTAGACAAGGCAGACAGATGAGTTATTGTATTATCTTCTGCAGCAGCAAAGCTTCAGGACTGAGCCTGCCGAATCAGGAGATTTCACACCTGCCTGCAATGTTTCAATTCTCAAGTGTCCTGGGCTCCTGTCACTGTCCATCGCAACGTATAATTCTACTTTAGAATTAATATTCAGTTATATTCGTAGTTCACAAAGACACTGCTATTCTATACAAAAATTACATCTATTCTAATTGTGAAGATTTTTATTTTTAAATAGCCAATAGATAATCACAATTTCCAAAACTGGTATAGTTGCGAACTAGCTATTCAAACAAAAATTTGGAATTTGTTCTATGTAGTGAGATTCAAAGCATTGTCCAGCAGCCACAATTATTTAATAGCTTGAAATCTGAATCAATGCAACTATGTAAGAAGGAACAATTCTCTTTCTAGAACTGCCTTTTTCTTATTTCTTTAGGAAAATTACTTTTCACATTCACTTCTAGGTGAGAGGATAGTTGTAATTTTAGAGAACAGGGTTGGATAAATGAAGTACCACTTCTCATTAAAGAAATTCAAGAGAGTAATCAAATGCCATCGAAATTACAAATATATACTGGTTTCTATAGCAACCTCAACTACCCAGATTCAATAAAAAAAAAAACATTGTCCCTTTTCTCTTTTTACAAGTTAGTTTTGTGACACTTTGATACCAACTATGTTGAGATTTTGAACAATTGGAGATTAATGTAATTCATTCTGATGGAAGTAGCAATTCTGACACTTATTCTGGGGAAAAAAATATATTTATGCATTCAAAGTGTGTATCATGGTTGTTATAGTATTGTAGAATGCTATTTATGAGATGGGAAAACGTGACGCACATGCTTCTCCAGGGGGCTGGCTAGATTTAGCCTGACAACTACAAACAAATTGCCCAACAAACCAGCATGTTCCACTCTCCTTTGTTAATTTTATATTAAATAGTTTATACTAAAAATAGGTATAAAAAGGGCTCTAAGGGCATAAGTCATTGCCCTGTTGTGGTTCAGGTTTGTTCCCAATAAGCGCATGATATTTATTGAGCATTCCTGGTTCTCACTTTGGCTTCAAATGACCTATTCTCCCGCCTTCCTGATTTCTGGCTTTCCTGACTTTGGCTTGTCCTTGACTTCTCTCTTTCTCTATAACGTAAGCCCGACCACTCCACGGTTCGATATATGTAATCTATTCTATTACACCCTGCGTGTTGGGTCTCTATATATATTCCTGACAGATTTACCTTCAAAATTCCCACAGACTTTAATTATGACGTCTGTAAAAAAAAAAAAAAAAATCATTTTTAAAACTTTCCAACAGTATTGAATCATTTAGAAAGCTTATTAAATGGAGGCCAAAATCGAAAGTTCTACTAATTCTACTGTCTTCACTGAGATACAGTAAACATTAATGCCTACTTAGTCCCTCATACAATAAGTGCCCTCCAACCAATATTAAGCCTGCAGTTTATTACTGATGACTGTATAATTTAAATTATAATTGGGGGGTTAATTTAGCTGCCATGCAGACAAGATGCATTATGCTAGTACTCCTCAACTGAAATCGCCTTATAGACTCGTTAATCGATGGAATCCCATAACATTTATCACAAAGCTGAACCTCTGCATGCTGGTGATGCCTAGGTTTCTGCAACAATGCTGTTATTTATCAAGCTGATCTGCTGGCCAGCTCTCAGCTGCTGGCAGCATCCTTAAGTCGAGGGCATGGGAGGGACGGCTGCTCTTCTGCTGTTCGGAAACTATGGCTACTCTTTCAAGAGCCCTGCATCCCCCCTTATTTGCTGGTGGGGTTTATCCCAGCCCCAGGAGTCCACTCCAAGTGGGGGATACTTACTTGCAATCAGCATCAGAGTGGCGTTATCTGCTGAGGCCTGCAATCCTCCTTCCTCATGGGAGGCAGCCAACACAAGTAGATTGTACGCCATCTTTGAAAATAACCTGCATCAAGTCTATGCCAGACAAGGGGACTCAGAAGCTGTTCCTTAATGGCGGAGACCACAAAAGTCTATGTGTGTACCCTTCAACTCTGATGCTGCCTCATCGGGCGCAGACTTAGGGCAGGATGCCAAGCAGAATGGGACAGTTGTGGAGACACCGGCCTGAAGGGGTCTTCATGGCAGGGGTCTGCACGCTCTGTATTTGAGTCATGACAGGGCCTGGTACAAGTGGGAAAACTAAAATTAGTTTCACCAGAGCAGTACTCTGACCCTTCAGAAGAACTGTCATCTCACAGTCCTTGAGGTGGCTAGCTGCCCCATGTAACTCAGCAGATCATCATTATGCTGCCACTGGCCTCAAGACCAGGTGTTGGCTGAGGGCTCATCATTGTTTGGCTTACATATGTTATATCTCACAGGGACTGCTGTTTATTTCGTTTATAATCTACAGTTACAAAACATGTTTATCGTTACTAAAAAATTGTACAGATTTAACGCTTCATTCTGTCATTTCATATGTCTGTCCTGTGCCAAATTATTGAGCATACTGCTGTCTTGTAATACCATTGCACAATAAAAATAAAGAATTTAAAAAAAAGTATTCATATAATTAATATAAAATAATCCAGACCAATCTGTGCACAGTCTGGATTGACAATAAGAAAGTCTATGACACAATGCCACACACATGGATACTGGAATGCATGACTCTCTACAAGGTCAGCAAGACAATAAGACCCTTCATCAAGAACTTGATGGGCTAGTGGAAAATAATTCTAGAAGCCAATTCCAAGACAATAACTCAAGTGAACATAAAAATTGGCATGTACCAAGGTGATGCACTATTCCCAATGCTGTTCTGCATAGGCCTCAACCCCCTTAGCCAGATCATCAAGAAGAGTGGATACGGATACAGGTTCAAGAGTGGAGCCACTATCAGCCACCTACTCTACATGGATGACATCAAGCTGTATGACAAGAATGAGCGGGACATTGGCTCACTGTTCCACCTAGCTAGGATATACAGCAAGGACATTGGGATATCATCAGAAGGAGTTGAAGTCCCAGAAGGACAAATAGAAGATATAGAAAACAGCAACAAGTACCTGTGGTTACCACAAATGCATGGCAACCATGAGGAAGAGGCAAGGATGATAGCAACAACCAAGTACCTCCAAAGAGTCAGACAGGTCCTGAAGTCCCAACTCAAGGGCAAGAACAAGATCCAAGCCATCAACACATATGCCCTACCAGACAAGGGGACTCAGCTGGAATAATAACCTGGCAAAGAGAAGAACTGGTCACCATGGATGTCAAGACCAGGAAAATACTCACTATGAATGGAGGATTCCACCCAAAATCTAGCACACAGAGACTGTACACCTACCGGAAGGAAGGAGGCCGGGGCCTGATGAGTGTCAAGGCCACAGTCCTGGATGGAACACAGAGCATCCACAAGTACATCATAACAATGGATTCCAAAGATGAACTGCTAAGGGAATGCCCGAGACTTCAACAGATAGAGGATGCAGAAAAAGTGGAGGTTCCTTGGCAAGACAAACCTCTCCATGGGATGTACCACTGGCAGATAGTGGATATGGCTCACATGTCAAAATCCTACCAGTGGTTGGAAAAGGCAGGACTGAAAGACAGCACTGAGGCACTAATCCTAGCAGCACATGAACAGGCACTCAGCACCAGATCAATAGAAGCTATAGTCTACCACACTAGGCAAGACCCAAGGTGCAGACTGTGCAAAGAGGCATCTGAGACAGTCCAGTACCTACTAGCTGGATGCAACATGTTAGCAGGAACAGAATACATGGAGAGACATAACCAAGTTGCTGGGATTGTGTACTGAAACATCTGCACAGAATATGAATTGGAACCGCCTAAGTCCAGATGGGAGATACTACAAAGGGTAGTAGAGAATGACAGAGCTAAGATCCTGTGGGACTTCAAGATCCAGACAGACAAGCAAGTGCTGGCCAACCAACCCAACATAGTGGGGGTAGACAAGGAACGGAAGACTGCCGTCTATGGTGGACTGTGGTGGATAGGGCAATCCCAGTGACTATAACATCAGGAACAAGGAACATGAGAAGGTGGAGATATACCAAGGACCGAATGAAGAACTAGAAAGGATGTGGAAAGTTAATGTAGTAGTAGTCCCTGTTGTGATAGGAGCACCCATGCTGTGACTCCCAAGTTGGGGGAGTAGCTTCAACAGGAACAGCTAAGATACTGTGCAGAACCCTCAAACTCTCAGTCCTCTGGTAGAGGACCAAAGAATGAGGAATAAACATACCACCCAGGAGGGGTGAGAAAATCATTTTTTTAATATATTTAAAGTTTTACTTGTATAGCTAATGTTGAAGGTTGAATATTACAGCACATTGAGTGAAAAAGAATATGAATATTCTCAATTCTTATATATGGTTAAACTGTTATAAACCCAATAAACATTTAACATAATAATACAAAAATAAACATTTAGTGTACTGTGACACTTTTTGGGGGGCACCAAAAGCAAACTGGAGATCTTGACAGTTATACAGGTCACAAAAGAGAAGATGTGAAAAGTAAGTAAAATAAAATGAAAGTCTAAACATTGCATCTGATATACATTATACTTACTACACAGAATAACAGTGAATCGTGGCAGTCGTTCAGGTAATGGCTAATGGAAGGCAGTCTGTTTAGTTAATGGTAAAATCATGTTACAATAAATATGAAAGGAGATCAAGCATTGTTAGGTATGAAAATCAACACAGAAAAGCTTTATTAGCTTCTCAACAGTGTGGGTTAAGACTGCCTTGAATATTAGTATACTCCGTCATGTTCTGTTCAAATTGTGGGGCCTCTATGCTTTCATTTATTTTCATCACTTGCAGTAAAATGTCTTCATCTTGTCAATATCTACTTAAAGATTGTTCATGGAAATATGTAGAGAGTGATTCAATTCCTTCCAAGTGCAACTCCAATTTGTCTTAATTCAGCGTCTTGGGAGCAGATATAATGATCTCTAGGGCAGTCTTTAGAGCAGTGGCTCTGAAACCCAATTCTCAAATCTCACCAACAGTCAATGATTTAGGCTTTTGCCAGTTCTATTCCAATGGCAATACCAGTAAAACCTCCCAAAATGTTTGGTTGGGAATTACAGCCTGTAGGGTTCATATTTCATTGAGATTGTCATATAATTAGGGTAGATGCTCTGGGGGATATTATTTAGAGGAAAGGTCCTTTGTGATGAAACCTCTTCTTATCATGAAAAAGTTCCTGTAGAATCTCTGGGGTCACTTTTCAAAGTCAACAGCAATACAGTTATAGGGTTATCTTCTAAAAAGAGAATTCAATGGGAATTTAAAATGTAAGGCTAGAGTAGCAATACTAAAAGCATTGTATAAAGTCCAGGGAGTACTGCACACAAGTAAAATGTATTTTGGAGCACTGTGGAGGATGTGTCCACCAGTAATAGCATAAATAGAAGTCCACAGGCATCATAATGTAGGGTGAAGGTAAAGATATTTTATTGAAGATCAAAGGGCAAAAATATACAACCTACATTGCGATGCATGTGGACTTCTACTTTTAAAACTGAAAGTATAGATGATTTAGATAATTTTTTCCAGTATGCCTATTTTGACCTTAAATTTGAAATTCCCTTTGAATTCTCACATTAGTGAATAACCCTAGTAAATAACTATGGAGACACTTTCATTTTTACCCACATTTATGCAATTAAAAGGGTCTGCTGTCACATATTTTTTTAGCATATGTTTCATTAACGTTTGAATGCATAGTTTAATGGGGACATATATTTACCTATGCAGTTGCTCAACCTCTACGTAATATATGGACATTTATAAATATTGCCCCAGATATAGCAAGCCTGACATATTGTGTTTCCACAGATGTCAAGGCAATTGCTTAGGTACAAAGCTAAGCACATGTGGTGCAACAACAACAACTACAAATCTGTACTGATACGCTTTATAAAATAGGATAACAATTTCAAGTGGTAAATGTGTCTATTTACAGAGATGAAGTTCTCAGTAAATGTATCTCCAAACCATATTCCTAGAAATGGATATATTGTTTTAAAACCCATTATGTATTCTAACCAATAGTAGACAACAAAGAAAGACAGAAGATAAAAGGAAAATAACACATACAACATATAATAGCGCAAAAGAGTCAGATAATTGGCATTGCTCTCCCTTAATCTTTTCTACATAATGCTAAACCTTTTCATGCTTTCTTTCAATTTATTCACTTTGTGTCACAACTGATTTGCTTCTATAAAGCATTGAGGTAATGCCAAATCAGGGGTCCATGGACACATAACAGACTGCCTACTTGATAAAAATGTAATTTATATGGGACAGGCAAAGAAATTACAGAGATAACACTTTAGCAGAACCAGAAGATTCTAACATAAAATAACCCACTGGGGTTTCTTTCTGATACCGCATTGTGTATATATATAAAAAAACATACCTAGGTCATGTTAATAAGACATCTGAAAGCATTACCGTTTTTTATGTTTTTGACATCAAACATTATAAGATATAATGAGAGATGATGAGAGAGCTCAAGTGCAGTATCTCAGAGCCACAGGTTGGATTCACGACACGACCAACCCAACAGTTCATCCTTTCAAGGCCAATAAAATGGGTACCAATATGTTAGTTAAATATAACGTTCAGATCCCAAGATGCACTTGGAAAATAGCAAAAAAAAAAAAAAAAACTAAATAATGTAATAATATTATAATGAATATTTTAACATCATGCAAATCTTAAAACATTTCATGCAAGTTATCCTTCTGTCATTGATTTATGCATATAAGGTAAAAAAAAGCGAATTTGGAAAAAAAAAATCTAGTCAGCTACTTTCAAATCTTGATTATATTGTTTTATGTTTTGCAACTTATTTTTAAATTTGCAAAAGGTCGCTTAGTGAATAGAGCCCCAGATCTCAGCTTTTAGAAACTTGAAAATAATAATGCTTTCCTATTTGCTTTTAACACAACATATAGATATATTATTTTCTAGAAAATGGGTTAAAGAGGGGAAAACTATGTAGTAATTTCAATGTGCCATCTATGTAGTTGTGATATCTCATTACATTGTAAAAATGTTCATCTACCAAACTCCTTTCAGTACTTTCAGAGAGCAACTGTGAAGACAAATGCCATTCACCACTGTAGTTATTGAGGCCACCACTGCTGCCAATGTGCAGAAGACTGGACTTTTTTTAGGGGTACATTTAGAGCCTGTCCAGTCACTATTGTTCAGTGATTGTGATGCTCTTTTCCATTTTACCCATAACTGCAGCAAAGGATTAAGTTGTCATCATAGGGCCCTATGCAATCTACTGATTTGGGAGCATTCCTTCATTTTTCTCATTGGGATGGTGCATGGAGCCAAGCAAATTTAAAGGTTCTGGTCTCTGAGCACTAGGCTCATGGTTAATAATTCTCTGATCCATTGCCATTATGTTTCTCATAAAATTCTTTATCATTAATGTATTATAAAAAAATACAGATATATTTTTTTCCAATTGTAATAATGAAAAATTGCTCCCTTTGCGTTCAATTTTTGATTTACATAATATCTGTGTGATGTGTTCTCCTGACAGGGCCTAAGGATAGGCATCAAACTCAAATCAAGTGCCATTGCAAGCAGACAATCATATTAAAATTTTAATTAGAAAAACATCTGAGCCTGGCGTGATGGTGTCATTTTATCTTGTATGTTTTAAAAGAGCAGCTTCTATGGGTGGAAATGGCTTACCCACGCCTAGCAGGAAGTGGATTGTTTAATCAAGTGTTCACAGTTCAACCAACAGTCGGTCTGTGACTTCTCCTCTGTTTTCACAACACAGGAGGGGCCTGTTGAGTCTGTTTATGCAAGCTGAATGAATGTGTATTAATTCTTCAACAACAATAACCAGCTTTGCTAAGTTCATCCTTTGATAATGTATAAGATGTTACAAGGAGCAAATCGTAAGCTCTTTTTATACATTACTGCAACAAAAACACAGCTCGGAAGCAAAATACACAGGCAATTTAAACACAAATCATCTATGAAGATGCAGTGTTATCTCAGTGAATGGCCTGATTTTGCTGAGCATATATCTTCCCAAACCAAGCATTTGTTGTTCACTATTATTATTATTATGTTATTATTTATAGTGCGCCAACAAATGCCGCAGCACTTTACAGTGGTTGGACGAACAAACATGCAGTTGTAACCAGACAAGTTGAACACACAGGAACAAAGGGGTTGAGGGCCCTGCTCAATGAGCTTACATGCCAAAGGGCAGTGGGGTAAAGTGACACAAAAGGTAAGGATAGTATTAGACTACGTATTGATACTCTTTTATGAAAAAGTGGGATTTTAATTATGATTTGAAGGAGTGGAGACTGGGTGAGCATCTAACGGAGGAGGGAAGTGAGTTCCACTGGAACGGTGCAGCCCGAGAGAAATCTTGAAGGCGAGCATCAGAGGTGGTAGTACGGACAGAAGATAGATGTAAGTCTTCAGCAGAGTGTAAGGGCCTACATGGGACATACTTGTGTATTAGGGAGAATAGATAGGCGGGAGCAGCATTATGTAGAGATTTGAAAGCAAGAACCAGAAGTTTTTAGATTGAGCCCTATATCTTACAGGAAGCCAATGTAGGGAATGACAGAAGGGTGAGGCGTGGGAGGTGCGGGCTGACAGGAAGATGAGCCTTGCCGCCACATTCATTATGGACTGCAACAGCGCAAGTTGGAGCACGTAAGACCACTGAGAAGCGGATTACAGTAGTCAAGGCGAGAAAGGACAGTGGAATGGACCAGCACCTGGCGTTAAATATGTCTTGTGCATTGGATGCCCCCAAATATGCCTTCATATCAAACCTTGAAGCCTCAGTGTTTCCATAACAATCATTATTGCTCTAAATGATTCTATAACACAACTTGTGTTCTGCCCTGTAATATGAATTGTGCTCTGAGTGCTTCTATAAAATGAATTGTGCTGTGTGTGCTAGACTGGTGCAAGCCAAAAAAAAAAAAAAAAAATTGGCTGAACTACTTTGCCAGAAAAGAAAAAAATCTTTCAGCATAGTCAAATTTTAGGTATATGGCAGTTCAGTTCATCCGAAATTCAACAATTAAAAAAGATTTGAAAAACACATTAGACAAAATAAAAAGGCCCAAAAAAGGCCCAATCAGTTTACAGCAAATGTTATATATGATAGAAATATGTCAGTACACTGGCAGGTGCATTTTCCTACAATTTGGTGCACAGATTAAGTAAATAAATTAACCAATAGAGGGAAAAAAGGAGAAGCAGTAATCTATCTATCTATCTATCCATCTATTTATGTATCTATATTTCTATCTCTCTCAGAGTTCCAGTATTTGGACAAAAACTCATGTGAAAGGGCAAGAGAGTACTTGTAAGATGAAAGTAAAAAAAAAAAGTAAATCAAATAACCTGACGCACGTTTCAGTGCACAATAGTACCTTTATCAGGGTAAAACAGTTGCATTTTCTTGCACTTTCTCCTAAGTATTTAGCCAAGTTGTAGTGTGACTTAGGGATATGCATGGGCAAAAAAATTTGGTACGGTTCGGCACTTCCGAAATTCGGGACTTCGGCAATTCAGCACTTCGGTTCGGCACTTCCGAAATTCGTGACTTCGGCAATTCGGAAGTTTGTCACTATGACACATTGGGACTTTGACAATTTGGGACTTCGGCAATTCCCTAACCCCTCACCCTAACCACCACAACTACTTACACATCTAGTGTTAGGGTTAGGGATAGGGGTAGGGTTAGGGGTAGAGGCAGGGTTAGGGGTAGGGTGAGTTAGGATTAGGGGTAGCTTAGGGGTAGGGTTAGGGATAGGGTCAGGGCTTGGATTAGGGGTTAGGAGTAGGGTTCGGGGTCAGGGTAGGCTTAGGGTTAGATTCCTGTCAGCATTCCCATAATTTTCCCTCCCTCTCCTGTTTTGCCACTTTTCAGAAATCCGAAGCACTTCGACACTTCTGAAATTCGGCACTTCGGCAGTTCGGCTTTTCAGCAATTTGGACATTCTGAACGAAATTCAGGACGAAACGAATTGCAAATGTTTGGTGTGACTCTCTGTAGCTTTACACAGGATGGTTGTAAATTGTTGCACTACCTGCAACAACTTAAGGTACTCAGCTCATTAGATTTTTTTATCCATAGATCCTGTCACTTACTTACATTGACAATAGTCACTTTAGATCTATTTATCGTAGTGACAAACTCCCGGACATTATCCAATTAATTATTTTGAGTGCAGCCTTCCTTTCTAACTGGTTGAGGATATTGGAAGCATTAACACAACACGTATATTGTATAGCATCTTTATGTTACAGTTAGTTACATGTGTGTTTTGAAATCTCTCAACTATTTACCTATACATCAGATTGCTACTTGTAACAATGTTATACACTGCCATCTTTTTTCTTAATGGATCACTATAGTGTCAGGAAAACAAAGCGGTTTTCCTGATGTTAGGGTGCCCCCACCCTCAGGGCCCCCCTCCCGTGGCACTGAAGGAGTTAAAACCCCTTCAGCAGCTTACCTTATTCCAGCGCCGGGCTCCCTTGGTGCTGGTGACCTCTCCTCCCCCGCCAATGTCAGCTCCCACTAGAGGCTGGCCACTAGAGGCTGGCTTAACCCCAAATGTAAACATAGCAGTTTCTCTGAAACTGCTACACTTGCATCTGAAGGGTTAAAACCTGAGGGACATTGCACCCAGACCACTTCATTGAGCTGAAGTGGTCTGGGTGACTATAGTGTCCCTTTAACATTCTGTTACTATTTAATTCCGTTCTAATGTGCAATGGACAGTGTTTAATAAAGCCTAGAATGAACATGGTTACCATTAGTTATATTATTTTGCTACTGCAGTCAATCTACTTTTATTTGCTCTGAAGTATACTGATTCTAACTGTGTGAATTTCCTTTCCAGTTACGAGACCCTCACTCCTTTTTTAGGTTGTACCTCCTTTGTTTTTTCTTTGTTTTTTCGGTGCCATGCCATGTATTATCCCCACATTATATCGATCTCAGTCCTAGAAGGGGAGCAAGTACTTAAAACTTGTGTAATGTGCATGGTTTGTTCCAAGCAGAGAAATGTGTTTTTGCTGGGTTTTTCGTGCTCTGTAACAAAGGAGAAGATAAATTAAACTGTATTACATATTGCATTGTTTCACAGTGCAGAACTCATTAGGGTAGAATTAATTTGGAAGGGAAGAGGTTTTTCTCATAAGCAGCCTTTGGTTCATGCCCATAGTCTGGATAACCCTGATAGTAATATATTCTACTAAAAAATAACCCATGATTTATATAATTTGTTTCTTATTAAATTTATATGTTAACTTTACTTTCCATATAATCTAATTGTATATTAATATTTTTATTAGATACGGTTAACAAATGGATATAATTTTCTCTCTGCGAAGCCCCAAATCATTTTCAATTTCTCCTCACAACAGCAATCTATTATCATGTACTTAAAATAAGTGCTTATGGACATTTGGTGTATATGCAAGGTAATTGCCATATTAACTATTTCAGAAAGGAAAATGAGAAATATTCAGAGTCAAAACTATAATTACATATGTACTGCAGGGTTAATAGGGATCATTATTATCAGCACTAGTCTGCAAAGAAACTCATTTTTTTATTAATATTTATGTAATTTTACTTTAAAAATTTTAGTCTTGTATTTATGTAAAAGGTGTTACTTCAGAATCTGCTTATATTCCTGTTGTCGAGAAGGCTCTGAATCCCAATGATATAACAGTTTAAAGGGACACTCTGGGCATCATAACAGTTCACTTGGAATTAAGCTGTTATGGTGCCAGAAGGTCTCTGTTACTGGATTACTTTTAGAGGTAAATCCGTGTGTTAACAGCAAAGACTGAGGATTGAATCAGATAGTTTAGATCAGACAGATGCGCTGCTGATTGGCTGGTAGTGTCAGCTGACACTATAAGCGAATCACAAGCTCCCTATTCTAAAAATCATTTAGCCACTACAGTTAAGTCGGTGCCAGTTAGATCAGACAGAGGTGGCGCTGATTGGCTGATAGTGTCAGCTGATCAATCTCCCCATTCTAAAAATGTTTAACCCCTAAAGTTAAGCTGCTGCCATGCTGGTGCATGAAGGTTCCCGTTTATTAAATATAATTTAATTCTGCAGTTTAAATGTAAGAGAAACTGTGCCTATCCCTTTTAATTGCAATTTATTTTCACTAATTATAACTGTACATTTAACTGATGGATAATATTTTTATTTTAATTGATGGTTTGCATATGTTTACACTGGTTTATCCATACTGAATAATTAAAAATAATATAAAACATTGTGAATGTAAGTATACACGTTCTATATTTCGGTACACCCGTTTCTAGATTTAAATATCCTTTGACTGTGTCTTGTAAATTAAAGCTGACAGTATGTCTCAATTATACACTATATTTCTGTGGGAAAAGCTAAACTAATTATTGTATATAGCGTTGTTTCTTTTTTTAAAGTGATGTTTTTTTAAATGCTTACATGTGCAGAAGAAGTACAAGTATTTAATTGTCTCCATGTTAACTTGAAAATCTCAATTGGAGAAATACACCATTAATGGTATTCCTAAATTCTACAGCTTTTATTCAAGGAGGAAGTTATATTTGCTAGTTCTAACATCTATTTCTCAAATTTGCAGATACCTTTCCTTAGTCTTATCTTGCCAGCATAGGTGATGACTTGAGGCTCTATTTATACACCTGCTGTTTCAGGACCTGTTTCGTCTTTTAAATCAACAGCGGGAATACAAGAGATAGTTATTCTGAGTTTGTAAAAGGAGTGAAATATGAATAGTAGAAGTTCCTTAAACATATTTATGTAGGTGGCTTTAATTACACAAACCTGACAACTTCATTGGTTAACATAAAATCTCTAGATCAGTGGTCTCCAACCCAGTCCTCATAGCCCACTTACAGTCCAGGATTTATGCATTTCCCTGTTGTATTCCAATGGAGATACTGACAAAACCTAGACTGTTGGTGGTCCATGAGGACTGGGTTGGAGACCACTGTTCTAGATCATTCAAAGCTGGGTAGACTAGGATTGTGTCTCTCTCAGTTTGAGATGTAGATGTCAAACATCGATTGTCTTTGAATTCAATTTCTTTGCCTCTTTCTTCACCAAACAGGACATCTCTACTATCACTGTACTTTACATTCTGACTCTGAGCTCTTTTTATCTCATAGTACTTTCTCAATTACTCTATATAGACTCAAAACAACCCAGGAGGACATGCTTCATATCGAACATCTGAATATTGTATGCATTTGAAGAGATTGCTATAAAGAATTGCAAATTATCCTTCATTCATACAGTAAGGATACATCAGATGTTTCAAATAAATGTTATGGTAATTATTTCAACACAAAACGAACTTGGTAGCGATAATGCTCACTTAGAAATTCTGTCAGGAGTCAACAAATAATTATTAATCTGTTATATAAGAAAAAAAGAATGCATAAAACGAGGCATAGCCATGTCAAGTGCATTAGCATAGAAAGTAACAATGAGTAAAGTACTCTGAGACAGACAAATAGAAATACAGAAATATTCCAACAGCAAAATCTTTTAAAAAATTGTATCATAAAAAAATGACAGCACGTTTAATGAATACAACAGCATGTGAATGAATATTGCCTCCACTTGTTAATACACCTGTTTAAATGTGATACATCTTAGATCTAACATTCTGAATGCTCAGAGAAAACAAAACAGTCACAAACATAGTAAATGTATAATAATACACACAATTGCACAAGAATAACTTTGAATTTTTTTTTTATTTTAATTAAAATAAAAGCAAAATATAAAAATCGATTAATAGCCACAATAGAAATTCATGACCTATGTTTGTAGATCTTTGGTCTTAGGTAGAGGACCTTAAAACAGGTATTTTTGGGTGTATTAGAACAGAAATGTCTATAGGTGCTATATGGAAAAAAGCGAGGGCCCTGCAATCTACTAAGAAGAAATCTAAAGAAAGAGACTGCAAGGGTAAATCTAAAAAAAAATAAATTGTTTTGGATACTGAACATTCACAAGATTGCTCTGTCTCTAGTCCAGCTTTCTACATCACTGCATCTCCTCTCTGTGCCTCCCCTGGCCTACTCCTAACTTCCAAGTTTTTTTTTTTTTTTTTGTTTTTGTTTTTCTGGAAGTGCATACCCATCTGAGTAATGCTCTATCTTGTCCTCCTTTTATTTTCCCTTTTCTCCCTCAGTATCAAATGCTCCTTACACCTACTTTCCTCAACCTCCCAACAACCTCCACATTAACCCCTCTATGCGGCACTCCCCTCTTCTTTCATCTCATTCCCTGCACTCTTTTCTCAATTCTCTCAATCCTTCTCCGACTCAATCTCATCTCAGAGTCCATCCACACTCCTTCCTCTTTTCCCATATATTGCCTCTTTCAAATATGGCCACAAATACATTTTTCGGAATTCAGAAACACACAATAGAAGGAGCGTCACGTCACTTCCTCCGTGACGCCACGCCCATTCCAGAACATCACTAACCTATTAAGATGATAAACAGTGTCCGAGGAGACACTAAATTGCCAAATTAACCTTGCCCCTATTTCCCTCATAACAAGGGATACATATTACATTAATTGGAACGAAACGGTGCCATTTTAGTTCCGTATACTTTCCAAGCTGGAACACACAAAACACCATACTGGCAAAATGCAGCGTCACTTCCAGTATGACATGTGTATTCCATAATGGTTACAGAAAATCAATCAACACACCAGGAAGCTATTTTTATTTACAGACTGCATATATAAATTGACATCCGCATACTCCGTACCCAAAGTACACCACCCTCACCACATCAGTCTTGCGGAAACCTTCATTGACTTGACGTCCAGGAATTATCCACCAACCTTCAAAGTCTCCTTTCACCCATCTCAAATCTCACCTGCACTAACACTGCAACCTCCCTCTACAACTCCACTCTCTCCTCTTAACTAGACATCATGGCACCTCCTACACTTAAACGCACTAAGCTCCCCGAATTACAACCCTGGTTCACCAAGCTGACCGGGTACCTCCAAAAATGTTCCAGAACTGCTAAACGCTGCTGAAGAAAGTCTCACTCTGCGTCTCACTTTCTCCACTGTAAATTTATGCTACACTCCTACAGTCTAGTTCTTTCCTCTTCAAAAGAAAATGACTTCAATACACTCATAACCACACTCTCCGACGAGCCCAAATGGCTGTTTCATGCTTTTAACTCTCTTCTGTGCCCTGTCGTGCTTCCTTCTCCTACCAACTTGACCGTCACCAACTTTGCAACTCACTTCACTAAAATAATTTCTACAATCAGGGATCTCTCATCTCTCTCCATCCACTACCAACTTTTCCCCTACACACTACCACAGCTGTCCTAAACTCATTTGCACCCACTACAGCAGAAGAGGTTTTTGCTCTGCTACGTTCCTCCCGCCCCACCACCTGTTCCCTCGATCCTATTCCCGTGTATATCATCTGCACTTTGTCTCCTTCTCTTGCTCTGACGCTCATTACATAGTTACATAGTTACATAGTTAGATAGCTGAAAAGAGACTTGCGTCCATCAAGTTCAGCCTTCCTCACACCTGTTTTTTGCTGTTGATCCAAAAGGAAAAAAAAAATAAAAAACCCCAGTTTGAAGCACAATTTTGCAACAAGCTAGGACAAAAAATTCCTTCTTGACCCCAGAATGGCAGTCAGATTTATCCTTGAATCAAGCAGTTATTACCCTACATTGAAAGATTATATCCTTGAATATTCTGTCTTTGCAAGTATGCATCTAGTAGCTGTTTGAACATCTGTATGGACTCTGATAAAACCACTTCTTCAGGCAGAGAATTCCATATCCTGATTGTTCTTACAGTAAAAAAACCTTTCCTTTGCCTTAGACGAAATCTTCTTTCTTCCAGTCTAAACGCATGGCCTCGTGTCCTATGTAAAGTCCGGTTTGTGAATAGATTTCCACACAATGGTTTGTATTGGCCCCGAATATATTTGTATAATGTTATCATATCCCCTCTCAGGCGACGTTTTTCTAAACTAAATAGGTTTAAATTTGTTAACCTTTCTTCATAGCTGATATGTTCTATTCCTTTTATTAATTTTGTAGCCCGCCTCTGCACTTTTTCTAGTGCCATGATATCCTTCTTTAGAACAGGTGCCCAAAATTGCACAGCATATTCAATATGTGGTCTTACCAGTGATTTATAGAGAGGCAAAATGATATTCTCGTCCCGAGAATGAATGCCCTTTTTCATGCATGACAATACCTTACTGGCCTTGGCCACTGCTGATTGACATTGCACATTGTTGCATAGTTTGTTGTCTATAACAATTCCCAAGTCCTTTTCGTGTGTTGTTATCCCTAATTCGCTTCCATTAAGGGTATACGTTGCTTGTGTATTCTTTACGCCGAAGTGCATAACTTTGCATTTTTCAACATTAAATTTCATCTGCCATTTGAGTGCCCAGTCCTCCAGTCTATCTAAATCCCTCTGCAGCAAAGTAATATCTTGCTCACATTGTATTATTTTACAAAGTTTTGTGTCATCTGCAAACACTGAAACATGACTTTCAATGCTGTCTTCAAGATCATTTATAAAAATGTTAAATAGAAGGGGTCCCAGAACAGACCCCTGAGGGACACCACTTGCCACCTCTGTCCAGCTTGAAAATTTACCATTAACGACAACTCTTTGTATTCTGTTTTTAAGCCAATGTTCTACCCAAGAACAAGCATTTTCATCGAGACCGAGTTCCTTGAGTTTGAACACTAATCTTTTGTGTGGAACTGTATCAAATGCCTTGGCAAAATCCAAATAGATCACATCCACTGCAACACCCTGATCTATACTTCTACTTACTTCTTCGTAGAACGCAATCAAGTTAGTTTGACATGACCTGTGCTTCATAAAACCGTGCTGATTTTTGCTGATAACCATATTCTTCTCAAGGAATTCTTGAATATTATCCCTTAATAACCTTTCAAATATTTTACCAGCCACAGAAGTTAAGCTCACAGGTCTATAATTTCCAGGCAAGGATTTTGAACCCTTTTTGAATATAGGAACCACATCTGCCTTTCTCCAATCCTCCGGAACACTTCCTGAAAGAAAAGAATCTTGAAAGATTAAAAACAGAGGTTCACTTATTTCTACACTTAGTTCCTTAAGTACACGTGGATGGATACCGTCAGGCCCTGGAGCTTTGTTTATATTAACTTTCTTTAGTTGCTGCAGCACATTGTCTTGAGTTAACCAATTACAATTATTCTGCAAGTTTTTAGTAGCAATAATTTGCACATCTATTGCCATGGGTTCTTCTTTAATATATACGGAGGAGAAATAGTTATTTAGAATTCCTGCCTTTTCTTGGTCTTCATTAACTAACACCCCCGTTTCAGTTTTAAGTGTACCTATACTTTCATTTTTGTTTTTTTTGGAATTTATGTACTTAAAAAATGCTTTGGGGTTGGTTTTGCTCTCTTTAGCTATCATTTTTTCATTTTGAAGTTTAGCAAGTTTAATTGCCTTTTTGCACGCATTATTTGCTTTCTTATATCTTTTATAAGATGCATCTGATTTGTCTGATTTAAATGCTTTAAATGCCCTTTTCTTATTTTTAATCTCTTGTTTTACTTCTCTACTAAGCCACATTGGTTTTAATTTGTTTCTTTTATACTTATTTCCCAATGGTACATACTGAGAAATGTACCTTTCTAATATTTGTTGGAAGATGATCCATTTATCCTCAGTGTTCTTTTCACTAAAGAGTTTATGCCAGTCAATATATTGTAAAGCTTCCCTTATCTTATTGAAATTGGCCTTTTTAAAATTATATGTTTTAGTATACCCCATGTGCTTTTGTTTTTTTGAGTTTATTTCAAAGGACACTATATTGTGATCACTATTTCCCAAGTGCTCACCTACTTGAATGTTGGTCAAAAGATCAACGTTGTTTGTTAAAACCAGGTCCAGACAAGCGTCCATTCTAGTTGGTGCTTGTACAAGTTGTGACATGAAGTTGTCATTTAACAAGTTTAAAAACCTAATTCCCTTTGCTGAGCTACTAGTCCCTATGTCCCAATTTATGTCTGGGTAATTAAAATCTCCAATAATTAAAGTGTTACCAAGATTTGCAGCTTTCTCAATTTGCTCAAACAGCTGTTGTTCCTCGTCAATATTAACATTAGGTGGTTTATAACATATCCCAACCAATAGTTGGTTTCCCTTCTTTTCCCCCAAGCAGATATTTACCCATAAAGCTTCCACATTTTCCTCATCGCATTCAATTTGCTTAAGGTTTGGCTTTAAATCATGGTTGACATACCCCACCACCCTTCTTGTTTTTCCTATCCTTCCTAAATAATGTGTACCCATTTAAGTTAACTGCCCAGTCATGTGTCTCATCCCACCATGTTTCAGTTATGCCTATTATATCATATTGTTTAGTGTATGCTAATGCCTCTAGTTCCCCCATTTTGTTATTTAGGCTCCTTGCATTAGTAAGCATACATTTAATATCATGCGTCTCTTGTTTATTTTGTGAATTACCAACATTACATAGCTTCTCTGTTCTGAGCTTGCCCCTCCCCCGTCTCCACCCTCCTTATACTGTTCTAAAGCCCATCTCCTTTCTGTCCTATCTCCATTTTGTAGATTGCTATGACCCTCCCCCCCTACTACTAGTTTAAAATCTCCTCCAACCTTCTAGCCATCCTATCCCCCAGCACTGCAGACCCCCTTCCGTTTAGGTGCAATCCATCACTACTATATAGGTTGTACCCAATCGCAAAGTCGGCCCAGTGCTCTAAAAACCCAAAACCCTCCTTCCTGCACCAAGACTTCAGCCACGCATTAACCTCTCTAATCTCCCGCTGCCTTTCCACTGTAGCACGTGGCACAGGTAATATCTCAGAGAATACCACCTTGGAGGTCCTTTTCTTGAGTTTGCTACCTAATTCCCTGAAATCATTCTTTAGGACCTTCCATCTTACTCTTACTTTGTCAATGGTACCAACATGGACCATGACCGCTGGGTCATCCCCAGCCCCTCCCAATAATCCATCCACTCTGTCAGCAACATGCCGGACCCGAGCACCCGGGAGACAGCAAACTGTCCAGTTGAGCCGATCAGAGTGGCAGATTGCCCTATCTGCTCTCCTAATGATAGAGTCCCCTACCACCACAACCTGTCTTGCCTTCCTTACATTTTGATCCCCACCCGTACTAGAGGGGCTGTCACCTCGGCTGTTAGAAGTAACAGCTTCCTCTAATACAGCTACTCCTGAGCTGATGCTCCCAACATCTTCCCTCAAACGGGCAAATCTGCTAGGTTGCACCAAATCAGGACTAGCTAGCCCTTTCCTCTTCCCTCCCCCCCTGCTTCCTCACCCCACTGTCACCCAGCTACATGCCTGTTCCCCATCTGTCATATCTCCTCCCTCTCCACTACCTGTCCCCACTAAACTCTGCTGAGTCAGCAGCAGACTCCTCTCAAGATTGTCGATCTCCCTCAAAGTTGCGATTTGCTTCTCAAGATTTCCAATCTGAGCTTCCAGAGAAGCCACTCGCACACAACCATCACAGAGGTATGGACCATGGACGGGTACATCCAGGCATCCATACATGCAACAAGATGTGCATTGAGTTAAACTAACAATCTTGCTAACACTCATTTCCCCAGATACAGATAAAATATATATATATGTCCTGACGAAAGCTTGAGGGGATCAAGCTGAAACGTTGACACCTTTGATGTTTTAGTGAGAAAAATAAAAGTTACATTTTATTAAGTCCCTGGAGTGCTATCTTTGAATTGTTCGTTGAATTTTGGCTGACAAGCACCGGGCATTGGACTACGGATCAGGTGGAGTGCAAGATTATTTGGTTTTTTTTTTTTTTTGTTTTTTTTTTATATATATATATATATATATATAAAATTAAAAATTAAAAATTACCTTGATAGTTTAAACCCCTAGTTAGTTCCTGGTTTTCTACTCCTGGTTTTCTAACTCCTACTTGAAAGAGTCTACTTAATAGAGTCTGCTTCCAAATAATGTGAGCAAGCTCAGTGAGTTAGGGGTGTGCCTTTATAGGGATACAAATCCCACACAGGTGCAATTAACCCCTTAACGACGCAGGACGGTTCAGGACCGTCATCGGCATTTTTGCATTGCCGACCGACGACGGTCCTGAACCGTCCTAAATTTAAAATGTACTTACCCGATCGCCGTCGTTCCCCCGGCGGCGATCGGCGGTGCTCCCGTTGTGGGGAGACTGCCTGCAGCCCAGACAGTCTCCCCATGGCGGTTTAGGACCCCTGGGGCCATGTGATCGCCCAACAGGGCGACCACATGGTCACAATAGGTGTCCTAGACTCTGCCTGCAGGGGGACTGTCTGTGCTGACAGGCAGTCTCCCTGCAACTGTAAAATCAAAAAAAAAATTAAAGTTATAGTTAATAAAAAAATATATATTATTATATATGTGTATATATATGATATATAGACATATATTATACCTATATAATATATGTCTATATATCATATATATAATGTCATGCTAAGTGTATTTTTATATTAATATGTACATATATTAATATAAAAATACACTTATAATTAATTTGCACACGTATATATATAATATATATAATAACTATATATATTGTATATATATATTATTATAAAATACGAATAATAAATAATTTAAATTAAATTAAAAAAATTAAAAATAATAATAAAAAATTGAAAAAAAATTATATATCTATACGAAATTTTATTCTAACTGTATTTTGATATTAATATATATATATTTATATCAAAATACACTTAGAATGAAATTGTATATATATCTATGTATATTTAAATAAATAAAAAGAATGCGAACTATTCATATGTCGATATACAAAATTACATAAATAATTATATAAATATACACGTAGACTTCAAATATATAAATATGCATATATATTTAAATTCTACGTGCGTATTTAGGTAATATTTTTACATAATTAAGTTATTTTATTGATTGCAATTTAAGGGACCTGCCTGCCAACCCAGGCCGAAAGACCAGAGAATTTAATTTGATATCACTGTATTTTACCCTGTAACGTTCTACGACACCCTAAAACATGTACATGGGGGGTACTGTTTTACTCGGGAGACTTCGCTGAACACAAATATTAGTGATTCAAAACAGTAAAACATATCACAGCGATGATATTGTCAGTGAAAGTGACTTTTTTTGCATTTTTCACACACAAACAGCACTTTTACTGATGATATAATTGTTGTGATACATTTTCCAGTTTTGAAACACTAATATTTGTGTTCAGCAAAGTCTCCTGAGTAGAACAGGACCCCCCATGTACAGGTTTTATAGCGTTTTTGAAAGTTACAGGGTCAAATATATAGGTCAAATATTTTTACATTGAAAATGGCCAGGTTGGTTACGTTGCCTTTGAGAGCATATGGTAGCCCAGGAATGAGAATTACCCCCATGATGGCATACCATTTGCAAAAGAAGACAACCCAAGGTATTGCAAATGGGGTAAGTCCAGTCGTTTTTAGTAACCACTTAGTCACAAACACTGGCCAAAATTAGCGTTCAATTTAGTTTTTTACTTTTTTCACACACAAACAAATATGAACGCTAACTTTGGCCAGTGTTTGCGACTAAGTGGCTACTAAAAAAGTCTGGACATACCCCATATTGAATACCCTGGGTTGTCTACTTTTAAAAAAATATGTACATGTGGGGTGTTATTTAGCAATTTATGACAGATAACAGTGTTACAATGTCACTATTGATACATTTTAAAAATGTATGTTTTGAAACCGCAATATCCTACTTGTACTTATAGCCCTATAACATGCAAAAAAAAAGCAAAAAGCATGTAAACACTGGGTATTTTTGAACTCAGGACAACATTTTGAATCTATTTAGCAGTTTTTTTCATTCGCTTTTGTAGATGAGTAAAAGATTTTTCACATAAAATTCAAAAAACGTGTATTTTTTTCAATTTTTCATCATATTTTTTCATTTTTTTTAAATTAAATTAGATGAGATTATATAAATAATGGTATGTAAAGAAAGCCCCTTTTGTCCTGAAAAAAACAATATATAATTTGTATGGGAACAGTAAATGAGAGAGCGGAAAATTACAGCTAAACACAAACACCACAAAAGTGTCAAAAAGATGCCTGGTCGCAAATGTACAACATCGCAAAAAAAGTCCAGTCCTTAAGGGGTTAATGAACACTCCCTCCAATCAATCAAGCAGCACAAAAGAATTCATTAGAATTTTCAATCTCTCTCTCTCCTCTGGCACATTTCCTCTACCCTTCAAACATGCAACCGTAAACGGGATTCTGAAAAAGCCCAATCTTGACCCTAATTCCCTGTCGAACTACCGCCCTATCTCGCTACTGCCGTTTGTCTTCAAGATGAGAGTTGTGTATGCAAAATTGACAGACTTCCTCAAATCCATCTCTCTGCTTGACTCGCTTCAATTTGGATTCCACACTCATCACTCTGTTGAAACAGATCAAACAGATCAAATGATCTTATCACTGCAAAATCCAATGGCCACTACTCTATCCTAAATCTCCTCGACCTTCCTAAGAAAATACAACATTTTGGGGAGGATTGTCATCTTAATAGACGCAATCCTCCTCAACCATGAGAGCTCCATCCCGACCCAACTCTCCATCTCTCTTTGTAGGACCGGCCACGCTTTCCCCAGGTTATGGGTATTCATATTTACTAGGTTTTTGCATAAATTGATGCCTAGGTATTCCAGAGATTAGTTTCTCCAATCAAATAAATACAATCTCTTAAGTATTCCAGTATCATTTATATGCGGAAGAAAGCTCCAATTTATCTGTCCTCCCCTCATTTCTCACCACCCCTCTTGACTCGTGTCTCTGGATGCCTCTCTGCTATTTCTAACTGGATGGCTGCTAATTTCCTTAAACTGAACCTGTCCAAAACAGAACTTCTGGTCTTCCCTCCCTCAAGTCTTGCTACACCCTTGTTTATGTCCCTCCAAGTCAATGGCGCTACCATCTATACTGCTATACTGCGAGTAGGGGCATGTCTATTAAACTGCTCACTGCACAAAAAAAAGCCGCCTGAGTGGGGGCTTCTAACCTGAAGGGGGGACCTATTGCCCCACCCGGCACCCACCCCTAAGCGGCAGGTGGGGACCCTAAAGAAGAATAAGGGGGGGGACCTATTGTCCTCCCCCTGGCCCTTACCCCTGAGCGGTGGGTGGGGGCCCTAAGTTAGAATAAGGGGGAGGACCTATTGTCCTCCCCCCTCCCCGGCCCCCACCCCTGAGCTAAGCACCTTGTTTGTGAAAGACAGTGTGTGAAACCCCTTGATTCTGCAGAAGAAGAACCCAATGGCTAACTTAACCAATCACCAGTAAAGCACAGTGCATGGCAGTGGCATTGGCATGGTCACTGCCTTCTATCCCAACAACAACCATATTTTCTACCATTGACATGAATATCTGATTTCTCTCTACTCCCATGGTCTGTGTCAAAAAAATATTGTTTTTATATTGTTTTCGTATTATTTCCTATTACTGTTTCTTTTGGCCATAGTGCTAATTTTTGTTTGGACTTTTAATTAAAATTACATGTGTAAAAATCTGTAAGTGTTTCATACTTTAAACTGTTATACCTTTCAAAATGGTACAAAATAGAAAAAATGAAAAACATTAAAAACATTATTATAGACCCCAAACAATAGGTCTATAAAAAGCTTAAAAAAAACTTCTCTTATACAAGACTTATGCGTGCTAGCACTTTAATTTGGCACGCATTCAGGTTAATTATTCAAACATTTTCTAAAATCAATGCATAAATAATTTGGTTAGGAATATCAGAAAAGCTGCCTGCCTTTAAAGCTGTCTCAGATTGCTCAAAGGTTTTTTTCCTCAAATTGTAGTTAAAAAAAAGAAAAGCAGATTAGTAAAACGCACACCCCTTCCTAGCAATTATTTGTTTGGGCTATTAATTTAGATCGTCCTGATAGGAATTAACACATTTGATTTAAAATAAATGTCCAGCCCACATTATAACATCAAATTCATGTTTTATTTACCGAAATTCATTGTGATATGGGCTTAATTAACAGAATTCTTCATACAATTATGAAGGATTACAAATCAACTCGGTGATACATTCCAAAATGAAATTCAATATATTTGTCAGCAATGCCCAAATGCACTGAACTTGGAGTCCTGCTTCTGCCAACACATCTGATACTCACGCAGGCTATTTGTTGCCCATACACATATACATCCACACATCTGTCAGAATGGCAAAATGCCCACACAAGCTGGCATGCAGCATGCCAGTTCCATTCAGGCACATTTGCCAAATAAAGAAGAATCATGATGGACGGTCAAATTGACTTTTCCTGAGACAGGATATGTCTCTTTTAGAAATCTGGATAAACCGCTAATGAAGCCTCAAGCAAGGGGGACATTAACCTACACCTGTTGATATATTGCTGCCAAAATACAATGATTTTACAAGCAATAAAATGAGGAGGACATGGGATTTACTTGGTGAGGATGGGAAGGATTTATTTAGTAACACGAAAACTGGACATATTTCCAAACAATATATTGACTAACACGGAAATGAAAGCAAGTGTTACAAAATATCAGTGAATATACCATTTAGCCCATGATTTCAATGTGACGAAATCACCAGTGAAGATTTTAAGTTTACTGTTCTTCACATGATTGATTCGGTGAACAAATGAAAGTTTTTTTTTTTTTTTTTTTTAAAAACAACAACATTTTTTAATTGGTTTTGTTTTGCCAAATTTGAGGTTTGAACCAATTTCTTAATTTTTTTGTCTTTACTGAAATATAAGAGGTTTGCAAGCAGATTGTACGAACGTTAACATGCATTTTCATGGTGGCAATTGTCTTCTCACTTGTTCAAAGAATGAAAGGAGCATTTGATAATAAGACACTTTTATATAAAAGAGATATGTCCCAACCTCTTTTCTGACAATTTGCAATCATCCTATCATCTTATGAATTGTAATATTCCATAGCATCAGTGCAGAATAATTTAATGGTGGCCGGTATCATGATCTAATAGACATGTTCCTTATGAATAAAATAAGAGGAGGAATTGCTCATAGTGTTTTTTATTCAAAATAGATGCCTATTACTTACTATTCAGAAATCTGACTGTAGTGCATGTGCTCTGTGTTTTGCTTAATGTGTTTTTTTTGGTCATACTAAGGACAAAATACACAAAGATTCCTTTATGGGCCTTGAAATGATTCATGGTTGATGTTCCACGGGTAAGCCTACTAATGGTGTCTGAATGGGCTTGAATAAAGATGTCCAGTTGAATTTATTACTGATTTGTAGGTGGAAGAGAAAGAATATGCCTAGATAAATTTATCACTGGTTACTGGATGTGCCTGAATGAAGATGCCAAGATTTCTTTATTCCAGTTTTTTTGGATGAACTTGAGGTACCTATATAAACCAGTTATTGAATTAAAAAACTTCCACTAGTTGTTCTTGATAGAATGCATATTGATCTAGATATGTTTAATTTCTCCTGATCAGCATTCTCTTGTTGCATCTATCCTCTGCCTATGTCTCTAAACTCGGAAGTACAAACATTCTGTCTTATTTTTTCTACAATCTTTCACACTCAATGGAACACTGGTGCCCTTTTTGTCTACCTTCCCACATATCTGTCCCAGCAATTCGGTCTTCTCACCTTCTCGGTCAGAAAGACGTTTTTCAGTATTTCTGACCAACTATTCAACCTCTCTGTCATACCACCCCTTATTATAGTCTGTTGGTTTCCTCCCTCTTTCTTGTTACTTGCATTACCCTGTCTCTCCTACCAGTCACTTACTTCATCATTTATGACCAAAGTATCTAACACCCCTTCCACCTGGTCATGCTATATTGATCACATTGTGCTAAGCTTAACACTACATCAAAGTAATCCAATACAGATGAAAACTAATCTAATTGTTACTTCAATTTTTGCTTCACTTGCTCAGTAAGACTTTTCTACCATTTATATGCTTTTAAGGACAGTTATAATGGGACATAAGTGTGCATATCAGTGTTAAGCAGGACAACTGTGCTGCTTAATCGAAAGGGTATGATCATAACTCTAATTATACAAATAAAACAGCAGGAATGGAGAGCACCTCCAATTTCCTACCATTTTATCAACACTTTCCAAACCATGTTTTAGTAAAACATATTGAAAATTGAAAAAATATATAAATGTAAAATTGGATATTATAAAATTTTAAGTTTATGTATATATTTTTCATGTTATATTATTTAATTTTTATATATTTTGTATTAATGAAATAATTTAATCACTAGTAACTGTACATTATATATATATATATATATATATATATATATAGAGAGAGAGAGAGAGAGAGAGAGAGAGAGAGAGGTTGAATTCTATGTCGAGGCAGGTGCTGCAACACTTTTGCAAATGTGTATATATATATATATTTGGAGATTTTCTTTTAACCCCTTAAGGGCACATGACATGTGTGACATGTCATGATTCCCTTTTATTCCAGAAGTTTGGTCCTTAAGGGGTTAAAATGAACAAGTGTAATGTATTTACATTAAGCAATGGTCATGCGTTACAGACATTTACTTGGCTCCAATATTCTGACCCCTATCATATGGAGCAGAATTAATCATTTGGGCCAGTAAGTCTATCTACACTATTAAGCTGCTACTGGGATCAATAGAACCGATAACAAGGTCACGAAAGGCCCATGCAGCTCCTTACCATTAGCTGTTATATTGTGATATATGATTACTAATGAGCTGTAATATGTTGTTTGTTGATATAAAGGATCCTGGCATAATGAGTTCAGCCACATATTTCATCTTGATCGGGCCTCGCTTCCTTCTCTAGTTGCCTTCTGCCAGGGTTACTTGGAAATTAGAAGGAATGAAATATTTTATGTTGCATTTCTCATCTCTCTGAGTAACTAGCAAGGTGAGTAAAACTGCAGGCTCTTTCTTTGTGGAATAATAATGAACTATCTGCATACTATGCTGCGAGCTAGGCTTGGAAAAAGCTATCTCTGATCTTATAATCTTGTTACCTCATGCCCTGCACACTTAGGGAGACAAGAAGATGACATTTTGGCTTAATCCCTCAACATCAGAACCTTGATACACTAAGTGTTTTCCTGGTGAAACTCCTCTAACCTAAACACATCAAATTTGGGGCACTGGGTTACACTCCTGGTACCCGGTAAAACCATCCTGTAAATTACGCACATCCGCGTATATAAGCACACTGTATATAAGGTTATGCACACTGTATATAAGGTAAATACATTCTTACCAGAACATTGGATACTGAAACGATTCCTACAATCTGGGTACCCTATGTGCTTTTTTAAAATTAAATATCCATATCCCATGCTGCAAGCTAGGATTGGCAACTCAATCTCTGATTTTATAATCCTGTTACTTCTTATCCTGTACACTCAGTGAGATAAGGAAATGCTTGTTTGGTTTAATCCTTTGACATCCGAACCTTAATTTTCTGAGTGTTTTCATTATTTATTCCTTTGGTTTTTGGTGTGTATAAACTTGACATATCACAGTCGGGACACATTCCTACACTCCTGGTAGAAATATTCTATAAATTGTCCCATAACATAATTTTCAAAATGGACACGTAGTTGAAATCTCCATTCTGAAAGCTAAAAAAAAGATTCCTGTAATTATCGCCGAGCGCTAGAGTCAGGTGTATTTAAAATAGTCATGGTTTTTGTCATTACAGGTTTTGACTTTTCATCTATAGGAATAATGCCAGCACAAATGGGATTTGGTTGGTTAGCAATAATTCTCGTGTAGTGTAGTTATCCAAAAGGAAAAAAAGGCCCTCGACAAGCCTTACAAGTAGGTTTGCCAAATCCACCATGTTTTTCTAGGCTCACAAACATGCATGATGTTGACTGTCAGGACACACTACCCAGTAATACGCAGGAGTTTAAAAAAAAAAAAGAGTATAATGCACACACTAAAAAAGGGGGAATACTTCCTACAAGGTGCTCCAGAAAGGGAGGGCCAATCCCTGAAGACCGTCAAATGGCACACCCGAGGTTTTTATTTGAAATGAGAAAATGTAGACAATGTTTCGGTTCCTCTCTGAGCCTTTATCAAGGGGTGCAGGATGCATGTGCTACTTATTGACTAATAATCTTATTTACTACCTTCAGCATTTGACTTCTATATACTACAGGACAGCACTTTCTTTCAATCTGTATAACTGATATGTATCCTGTAATTCTTATTGGATATGGTACATTACTTACAAGATGCACTTTCTATTCCCACAACCACCTCTGTATCCATCATCCAGAAAATAGACATTTCATTTTGCAGAAGAATTGGTATCGTTAAACAATGCCACAATTTTGGGAGTTTCCGGAACTGATCAATTATTTATCCTTCTTTTACAATACTTGCAATTTTTTACCATTACCACCATTCACGTAAATAAATATAGAAATTCTCCATATATCAATAATTTATAATGTGTATTTTCTTCTGTATGCCCACATTTAAATGCCAATGACAGGTCTCCTGTGAAATGTTTTGTGTGTACTGTTAGTAGCCTAACAACCTATGAAGGGCTATAAGTGGGCCATCTGTTTCACATTTTGTGTAACATATAACTATAGAATTAAGGCACCCCTAATTTTAGAACACTGGGGGTGCGTTTTGTATCTGATGTTGACCTTCAAACAATGCTGCAACCATAAAAAAAGTTGTCATTCCAAAAATTAATCATGTTGTTGCACAGATCAGCCATCTAATTCAAAATATATATCTGTTTATTATCCTGTAGAAAGATTTGAAATACTGAAAATATATTTATAGACAAGAAGGGCATTTCAAAAACAGAACAGAGAGAAACAGTAAATGAGCTATTATTTTGTCTGAGCGCTGTGCCTTCTTCTCCCATAAACTTGTTCCAAGTCCTAAAATGAAATTGCATTCTCTTTAAATACATTACAAAACTGTACCTTTGGGTATCAATTTTTTTCCCTATTTAAAGTTCAAACACTTTGCAAACTCCTGGTCCCTTTAATGCAATATATATCATATAATATGTATGAATAACATCTGCAAGACTGATCAGGGAGTGTAGCCAGTGCATCCGATTGTGTGTTTTGCAGAGAGCTGATTGATTGAGAAGTAAGTGAGTTTTCTGTTGACAGCTTAAATATGAAACTTTATTAGCCATACCAACAATAAATGCTAATTTCCAGCCCTGCACTATGTAATTCACTTTCTCCGCAGTGTGTAAACAATACAGGGTTATGGAAAAGCTATACATTTGGAAAACATTATACACCTTGCAGAAGTTGTATCTACATAGTGACACCTAGTGGTCAAATTAATGGAGTGTGAAACGTGAAGGCATATGAATAATCTTACTATCATGTCATGATCGAGTACACAAGGTCAGTGGAACAATGTTGCTGCTAACGTGGCATAATATATAAATAAGTAAAATAATCTTTATTTTATAAGCCAGATGTAGTCACGGAGAGTAAACAAACAAGTACTGTGTCCCTGATGTAGCTTAAGTAGGTTTCTCAAACTGCACTTATAAAAGATTGAATAATACAGGTTTTAAAGATAGTTGTGTTTTGCCTCTGTTGGAACAATCTAAATAAACACATCTACAGTTCAAATACGTTGGTGACCAAGCCTGGAGCGTGATGCTAAACTCCTGGGTCAAGACCTAAAATTGGAGACGAGTGCTATTTTAGTAAATCCACATTGGTTGTAACAGGTTGATCATATTTATCTAGAACCCAGGTTGCTGTTCATACAATAAAGACTATAATTAAGTTGATATTTTTAAATTACATTTTAGTATTTATTATTCTAAAATTTAGCAGCCCTTTTTAAAATGCATTCCAATGATCATTTTTTCACACAAACATGGATAATGTGTTTTTTGCATGAAAATACAGATTTAATTTAAAATGGGAAAGAGAATTTGTTTTTCTTCCATACAGTTCTCTTAATTATGCACATAATGAGCAGTCTATATCCATACTACGGAAGCCATCCATACTTCTCACAGTAGTGAAAAGTAGACTTGGAAATTTGATTTAGTATGGGCTGCAATCCACCCATATGTGGGCTGATCGAGTGTCGAATTCCACTAATGTACCAGAATCATGAATCAACAAAAATGCCAATTGCCAAACATGTTTGTATCGGTTTGTGATTCTGAATTCTGCCTATGGTGCCAAAAAAAAGAAGATTGATGCAGAAAAAGATGACTGATGGTTAGGGAACAGTCACAAAATAATGATTTTATTCACAGATCACGTGAGAAGGGCACAATCAATGGAAAAAAGGAGGAACACACCGATTGGCCCATTTGCACACCCTTTTTTGTTTATGTCTGCTAGCCAGCAAGGGTGGAAAAACAATCATCCTAATAAAGATGACCTTAAGATCAGCTCCGCTCCAAAACTAAAATCCACATTGGTGAGATGTTCTATTTCGGGAGTGCTGAAAATGTTGATCCCAGATGTTTTAAAACTACAGCTTCCATGATGCCTTGTCATTGTAAAGGCATTATAAAGGCATGCAAAGCATCCATGGGTGAAGTATCTCTAAAATATCTGGGGTTCTACCTTTTGTGCAGCCTTGCTCTATGTAATACATTTCTGAATTGATCAAAAATCAACTCATCCACTAAAAATATTCAGAGATCACACGTGAGCAAAATTTCTTATTGCTAAAGCAGGAGATTGAGTGCACAAAGCACTGCTTAGGAATATTAATATAAATAACATATAGTTTACTTATAAGCTTACTATATACACTATAGTCACCAAAACAACTTTAGCTTAATGAAGCAGTTTTGGTGTATAGATCGTGGCTCTGCAGTCTCACTGCTCAATTCTCTGCCATTCAGGAGTTAAATCACTTTGTTTATACAGCCCTAGCCACACCTTTTTGCATGTGACTTGCACAGCCTTCCTAAAAACTTCCTATAAAGAGTCATCTAACGTTTACACTTCCTTTACAGGTGGTCCTCATTTTGCGACCTACCTACCTGTTTTACGATGGCTGTCACTTACAACCAGCTCTCTCATCGGGTGGTAAGTGCGAGCTGTTGTGGGAATTAGAGGGAGTCCATGCTTGGCTTCATTTGTCTATGTTCAGGGAAATTTCCCCAAACATATACAAGCGCACCAGAGCAGGGAATCCCTTAGCTCCTCACTTACCAACCAATTCGTTCTATGACCAGGTCACAGGAACTGAACCTGGTCGTTAAGTGAGGAGTACTTATATTGCAAATTCTGATTAACTTAGCAATGTTTATCTCCTGCTCTGTTAATAGCTTGCTGGACCCTGCTGGAGCCTCCTGTATGTATTTAAAGTTAAATTTACAGAACAGTAGATAAACATTTTTAAAGTATGTTACATCTGATGCAGAATGTGTCAGTCACAGCCAGGGAAGTTGTGGCTAGGACTGCATAAACAGAAACAAATATAACAGAGGTGAGATTTCAGAGGCCTGATGTATACACCACATCTGCTTCATTAAGCTAAAGTTGTTTTAGTGACTATAGTGTCCCTTTAAATTGGTATCACCATCAATGATACTGCCAGTCATGAAATGTAACAATGGGTCACAAGCCAATGTTACAACTAAACAATGGGTCTCCGAGCTAATATCATGCACATAGTTTGTGTTTCTGTAAAAAAAAAAAAAAGATTAAAAACCACTGGTTTATAACATAAAGGGGAGATTTATCATGGCAAACTAGTTATACTCTGGAAGCAAAGGGCTAAACATTGAGATGCTCTAATGGTTCCCATGGAGATTGTCCCTTACTTAACACTGCCCCCAATATCACCTGTTACATAAAATATCTCCTTCCACCAATTGATCAATGTGTTAAGCCACAAACATACGGAAGTTGATAAAAAATGTATATTTTGCTTGTTGTAGCACCATTACTGTCATTCCCACAGGAGCATTGACATAAGCCTTCACTCTGAATCACTGCAAACTTGTATCATGTGTTTTTACTGTGTTGGACTCCACATGAATAATTACTCACTTAGATTTACTGAAGTATAAACCCTTGCTTTTTTGTTCCTTGGGTATTCATGTTAAAATTAAGGAATATTTCTTATGTACCAGTTTGTAATGAATTACAAACCAGACTGCAAAATGAAGCCAAAAATAGCTGATTTGTAACATTCTCTAACTCTGTTTAGAATAAGGTGAACCCAAATGTTGCAAATCAAAATTCAAGTCACTAGAATCCTCTGTTTAGTTAATTAACACTGAGCATTTGTACATTTTGAAAACGAGTGACTCATAATTCAACTGTCAGTAGTAGGAAACATTTTTAGCTCAGAAACTAAACACACAAAAAAAAAAAAAAAAAAAAAACTAAAGAAGGATTAAAACTGTCCTTTTCAAATTTTATGGCAGGACAGGAGGCTTCATATTTGCTTTACCTTCTTTACTGAAACCTCCAGCAGCAAAGAAACAGTTAACAGAACTTTTCAAAACAACCAATCAGAACAAAGCAACAGTAGTATAAAACCCCTAAGCAGGCTCTTCCACTTCCTCTTTCTTTGCTGCTGCCTCCAGGTGAGCACTCACCAACTCAGAGTTGTCTCTGCTCTGGGTTGTTTTTTATCCTACATGCTGCTTGCTTATTTGAACAGTCTGTTTAATCAGTCTATTTCATAGGTTTGTTTAAGCAGTTTAATTGCTGGGTTTATTTAGGCAGGTTTCTTGCTGAATTTATTTTAACAGTTTGTCTGCTGTGTTTATCTAGGCAGTCTATTGCTGGCTTTATCTAGGCAGTCTATTGCTGTGTTTAGCTAGGCAGTCTATTGCTGTGTTTAGCTAGGCAGTCTATTGCTGGCTTTCTTTAGGCAGTCTATTGCTGTGTTTATCTAGGCAGTCTATTGCTGGCTTTCTCTAGGCAGTCTATTGCTGTGTTTAGCTAGGCAGTCTATTGCTGGCTTTCTTTAGGCAGTCTATTGCTGTGTTTATCTAGGCAGTCTATTGCTGGCTTTCTTTAGGCAGTCTATTGCTGTGTTTAGCTAGGCAGTCTATTGCTGGCTTTCTCTAGGCAGTCTATTGCTGTGTTTAGCTAGGCAGTTTATTCTGTTATTTCCTATACCACTCCATGCTATGTAGCATGCAGTTTTCTCTCTCTGCTGCATGGGGACTGGATGTCCCTGCTTTAATGCTTTTACTCTGCCTGTACTCTGTTTCTCCTCCCTGGGTCCCCCTGCTGGGCTCTGTCGCCTATACCCTTTCTCCCTTATTCCCCGCGGCCCCTGGCCGCTTGCTGAGCGACTTTTTCAACCGTGGCAGCGCCGCGCTAGGCCTTTTGTGGCCGCGGCAGCCATTTTGTTGGAGCCGCATGGGCTCCATGCGTCGCATACAGCCCGGTCTCACCCACCGAGCTGCCCTTCTGCCTGCTGGCCATGTGGCCAGCCTTCCCTCTCCCTATACAAGGGGAGATGGCCCAATTTTTCAGCTATCCCCCTACTTACTGTGCCTGTCTTACATGCTGCATATGTGACAGATCCTGGATAGCAGGATCTGTCCCAGGCACTCTCTCAGCTCACACTGCAGCTTACTATGATGACTGATGCAATGTGACTAGGTTCTCTATCCTAGCAGTAAACTTGCCACACCTTTTGCTACTAAGGAGAATTTTAGATTTACAGGGGTATTACTGCTCAAATAAATATCTTTGTTTAAAAATCATTGTGTAACAAGACTATGCCACATGTAATATATGCTACTCAAGCCTTTCTCCCAACAAACATTATATGGTCTGTTTTCAGCACCTAGCTCCCCTGCCAAGGTTTTGCTGCCCTTCCTGCAAGGGACTTAAATTTTCCACTATACATACACTTCAAATGTATCCTAATATTATTATGCCTGTGTGGTCTGTAGCTGTGCATCAGCTTCTAGCTGTATGGACCCTTCTACCCCTCAGGGGGGCTAACCGACCCCACATACAGTCCTGTCATAACCGTAATGAGAGTGACCCCCTCTCGCTGACCGCACTACTGGGTGTACAGACCTCTATGATACCACCCTGAGGGTGACCCCCTCTTACCTACAGCTCTGCTGGATCTGCAATGCCCGGTTATGGTTATATGAGGGTGACCCCCTCCTGCCGGCTGCACTGCTGGACTGGCAATGTCTGGCTACTTTTATTTTACAGCTAACCACTATGGCACTACTGTACCTACAGTGTCCGATTATGCTCAGACTGAGGGTGACCCCCTCCCCTGCTGGCCTATACTGCATAGTGTGCTTGTTGGGTGACCCCCTCTTGCACGCTGGGTGACCCCCAGCTGGCCGCACCAGGTATCACTCAGACAGTGTTACCTCTATAGCAGTTATGCAATCATGTCTGAAGGCTAACCACTACGGCACTACTGTACCTACAGTGTCCGATTATGTTCAGACTGAGGGTGACCCCCTCCCCTGCTGGCCTACACTGCATAGTATGCTTGTGCTTGTTGGGTGACCCCCTCCTGCACGCTGGGTGACCCCCAGCTGGCCGCACCAGGTATCACTCAGACAGTGTTACCTCTATGGCAGTTATGCAATCACGTCTGAAGGCCAACCACTACGGCACTACTGTACCTACAGTGTCCGATTATATTCAGACTGAGGGTGACCCCCTCCTCTGTTGGCCTATACTGCATAGTATGCTTGTGCTTGTTGGGTGACCCCCTCTTGCACGCTGGGTGACCCCCAGCTGGCCGCACCAGGTATCACTCAGACAGTGTTACCTCTATGGCAGTTATGCAATCACGTCTGAAGGCCAACCACTACGGCACTACTGTACCTACAGTGTCCGATTATATTCAGACTGAGGGTGACCCCCTCCTCTGTTGGCCTATACTGCATAATATGCTTGTGCTTGTTGGGTGACCCCCTCTTGCACGCTGGGCGACCCCCAGCTGGCCTCACCAGGTATCACTCCAACAGTGTTACCTCTATGACAGTTATGCAATCACGACTAAAGGACAAATCTCCCGTGCCCATAAGGTCACTTGTCCTGTCCTCATGCTACCCCGCTGACCTCACTGCCAGAAACCATCGGTACCCTACAGGGGACACTCCACCGGCCATCCTAGACGCTACACCGAGCACCCCTGGTACGCGTTGGCTAATGAATGGATTCATCTAGAGGATCAGTCTTCATGACAGGGTCCGGAAAGGTCCCCGCAGACACCTGATACAGGGTTTGCACTCTATCCGGGACTAACCACTGGATGTCGACGACACGCGGACACAGATGTTTCCTCGGGACAAATGGCGCGTTACAGCTTGGAAAGCGAATAATATTAAATTCCCTTTTGGAATGTACCTATATGACTTATAGGTATCGCCTAGTTGGTTTCTACCCCTGAGAGCCGCAAAACGGGGATCCTTGGACCGTTCCATGAGCAATACGCATGACCAAAAGAGGCGTCCATTCCGAAGTTGCCAGGCTGGGCGAAGTGTGCGGCGGAGTGGACTCCCGCCCCATTCCCATCCTACATGCTCCCAATGCATATGTCGCCTGTGGACACTTTGAGACGGAGGGCACTCATTCCCTCAGAGCTGCTCGGCGTGGATGATTGGTTCTCTCCCTCGACTGGACATGCGAGAAACCCACATGGATTTTGCCATCAACATAGACATATTGAATCTGACTCACTCCCAGTCAACCCAGTTTCTTGTCTTTCATAGGATATTCGGTCCAGGCAAGCTCCGCCACCCGAGGACCAAGATGTCTGTCTTCAAGGAAAATGCCAGGCATATGCTCCGCAACCTGCGGGTCACACTTAGGGGCCCAACCCGGTCGATTGACCAGTTGTTATTCGCCATCGAGGCCATACCTCCAGGTTCCGGTACTATCAGCCGCTCCAACATGACACTTTCTCGGGTCCTTGGCCTGGTATGGCCGAATCATGTGACCTTCGGACGAAGATCATCTAAAACTTAATTGATGACTCCGACATAGGGGGACCTGGCCTACCTAGGAGTTTCGGACCCCAACCAACTTCGGCCTGGACTCTGGAGTTCAAAGGAGGAACCTCTTCACGCCAACTGCATGGAACTACCTGCAGGTTTGTTCAACGTTTACAGCTTTCCCAGGGGAAGTGGTACTGCTCGCTACCTTCCGGCCTGGACTTATCACTGGTTGCCCACTTTGGACTGCAGTCGGATCTCACGTAGGATCGCTATCTATAGCGTCTGGACAAGTATTCGTCATTTGTGACAATGATTGGTTGCCTCACCCTCCGGGGTCTCGACTACTGGCATGATTAAATTCGGTGCGAACTGCCATACGGAGCGGTTCTCCAGCTGGCTGCTGGACCCTCAGCAAGGCGAGGGACGCGTTTTCCAAGCTTGGTCTCCTTCGGGGCGTACGCATCCTGTTTACTTCCAGGATACTTCGGGCTTTGCTTCAGACCGAATTCTTGGGAGTGTCGTTTCGCCTGGCCACACCACTTCGGAGGAGTCCTCCGTGCTTTCCCCTTTTGCTGGAGTTTGCCATGGGAAGGCAATCTACGTCTCCAGGTCCTGTGTGGGATCCACAGGGGTAGCCTGCCATGACTGGTGTCTGGAGAGATGTTTGGGTCCCTATGGCTGTCCCCATTGTCTGGCTGAGTTGCCCTCTCAGGGTAGGATCGTATGGGGCCATTCACGTCCTATGTCAGCTAGAGGACGACTCATGTGCGTTTTCGCAAGATTCTGGCATTGGTAAGGATCTCGTGGTCTGCAGTCTACCAAGAGGAGTATACCGTACAGGAGCCCTATCTCTTGCTATTCCTCAAGTCTAGTGGTATCGTGTGTTCTGCATTTCCTTGAGGAATGACCTGATGACAAGGACTTGCCTTGCGCCAGTTTTTCCGCTTACGGTTTTCCCCAGTACATCTTGTATTTCATGGCGTTCTGACGTCATGGTATCGACGTAGTGTCTTCTTCCTTCTTGCCGTTCAGTACATCGGTTTCTGCTCCACACATTTCATTTCTATTCGTCCTCTGTGTTGTACCCCTATTCTCCGGATAGGTCACGGCTCTGTTGTACACGACCATGTAGATCCAGGATCTGGTTCTTTCCTCCGTCTACTCATGGACAGCTGTTGATTTCTGCGTACGGACGCTTTGAACTGTTTCTGCATTTTCTATACACCGCTGCTTGGTTTAGGGAATGGGTTTTCCATTCTCCTTTCATTTCAGTCCTCTGTCATATTGCTTCTGGTTCTACTATTTGGGCGTTAAAATTGCAAATATGAAGCCTCCTGTCCTGCCATAAAATTAGGGATTATTATAGCCTCGGTGAGGAAATAATCTAAATTTTATTAAAGACAGGAGGCGAATATTTCCCCCCCCTTTTCTTACGTTCCCTCCCTGGATTTGGGTCTTATAATTAATTGGGGATATTGTTATGTTTTGTGAATGCATTGTTTTACATAATAAAGCTTATTTCTATTATTTAGCGATCGTCTGTGTGCATTTTTATTCATCATGTTTGTGTTGTAATTATGTTTCGTCAATGCCTTTTAGTTTAGGTACATACTAGGTCTTCATAAGATCGGTAGACTTTGTTTATTCATCAGGTATTATAATGTGCAAGTGATATTGTATGGATATGACATCTTGCCTTGACAGTTTACTTTCACGATGTTTTCCTTTTTCTTGCAGTGTAATCTATTTTCTCTCTGGGCTTGACGATTATTTCTCTGGATGTGTCTGCTACAAGGTGGATTCGTTGGTTTCCTTGCTCTCCTGCTCGACCTCATCAAAGAAAGAGGAAGTGGAAGAGCCTGCTTAGGGGTTTTATACTACTGTTGCTTTGTTCTGATTGGTTGTTTTGAAACGTTCTGTTAACTGTTTCTTTGCTGCTGGAGGTTTCAGTAAAGAAGGTAAAGCAAATATTCGCCTCCTGTCTTTAATAAAATTTAGATTATTTCCTCACCGAGGCTATAATAATCCCTAATTATAGTACAACACTGAACTTTTGTAAGAATAATCCAACTAAGCAGATGTATCCAAATAGTTTTGTCGATGTATTCTGTACAGAACAGCTATACATGTAATTCTCATAGCTAGATTTTCTGTGGAAATATGATAAACTCACAACTGTTGATTTAAATGAGCAAAAGTTGATATCTGAACATAATTCACATGCCTTCTGTCAATATCTGCTTATTTAGTGCTCTTTCCCTTAAATAAAAATGTTAACTGCTAAGTGTATTGTCTTGGATTTAATAAATTAGTAGCTATTCAATAAATATTGGCATTACCTAGCTCTGCCAGAAAGTGAACCTGAAATCGTGTAGTTTGAATATTTAATACAATTAGAGTCAGTTGAACTATTTCTTCAATTCAAAGTGCCAAATTATATCAAAGATAACCTAGTATGTGTGGATGTTAATTAGAAACATGTTATGCATAACTAGCATCACAATTAAACAGCAATTTTGCGTTTGGCTGGCCATTCGGGGATCCTATTGTATACCTGATTTTTTATTTTACATGTAAATTTTTCAGAAATATTAGGGAGAATAAAATGTTTTTCAAAATATACAGTATCATTTAAAACTGTCATACATTTTGGTGGAAGAGCAGCAATATATTTGTTTTACTTAGTTTTCACAAAAATAGGTAACTAAAAAAAATGTCAGTTACAGTGTTAATGTGTGTTTGCAAGAGAATTGATTTTCAGTATCCCTCAAAATAATGTCTGTATGTATAGGCAAAATGCCTATCGATAGTACAGTTTCACCACCTCTGTGACATTTTATAATCCCCGCTGCAGACTCAAAAAGGGGTAGAACAAAGACATTAAAGATAAATTTGCGCTTGGGAAAATAAGTGCTTTAAAGATTATGTGTGGAATTCTGGGCTAAATGTAGCTTTCAAATGCAATGTAAAAGGTAGCATAGCTATACATGTTGTTGGGGAGGAATAGGTTAATAATTGCATGCGGTGGTGTGTCGAGAACCAACTTTCGACATTTAGGCCAAGGTAGCAGAGTTGGAAAAAAAATTCAAAAAGTTTAAATTGTTGATGTCTTAATTTATCATAACTCACTGATGGCAGATAGAGATCATTATATGCTTTGTTGTTGTAGTCCCAGGAACTTGGATGTTAGGTGATGTGGGGAATTTAAATTTAGGGCATTTTAATAATGTGTTCAGTATTCAACTGGCTATTGGAACTAGTTTTTGAAAGAGGAAGATTACGGTGCTAAGTATGATGGTTTAATTGATTGGAAGAAGTTCCTTGGAATGTATTCTAACTAAAGATATTTCTTTGTTGTTGAAGAATGCCTGAAATTAGATCTTTCAATGCCAATCTCGACAGGTTTGATTGTAACTAAATACCAACGCTGCCCCCTCACATCCTGCTGAATAGCGAAAACAATATGACAACTAGATCTCAGGGAATTTTGTCAAAAATGAAATAGTGACTAAAAAAAGTTAAATAAAATTTTAAGACAAAGTGTCGCTGTCACTTCGAAGTTCTTCATAAAGATTATTTTCATATTTAATGCTTTTGAATTGAGCTGATATTTCAAAGCAATTAATTGTATGGGCTACTTTGTGTTTTATATTGTACATGACGCCTGATGGGAAAAAGTATCTTCTTGTGAGATGTACAGATATGCTTAAAACATCTTATTGAGAATATGCAAAAAGATGGGTCTCACAAACTCTTTCACAGACCCCAAATGTAGCACTGTTCTTGCACAGGTTTGGCTTCTACTTTTGTACATGCATAAGACTTCAAAAAAAAACAAAAAAAAACCAATCGTGGCATTGAGGGAGGAGAGCTTTAGGTAAGGGCAATTGCAATAAAAAATATTCAACCCCCATTAAAAATGAGGTATAGTGTCAATATTTACTGACTTTCAGCGGTTTGCAATGAACAAATCAAACAAAAGCAATTAAAATAGATCAACACAACAAATGCTTCAAGTGGTTTCCCCAAATTCGACTGAAAATGTATAACTTATACTGACTTCTCCAATTTCAATATTATTCAACCCTTTCATGGCAAGCATCTTTAGTACTTAGTAGAGCACCCTTTTGCTGTTATGACCTGCAACAAATGAGATGTATAGCCAGACACCAGCTTCTGGCAGCATTCCTGAGGAATCTTAGCCCATTGCTCATGAGCAATGGCCTTCAGTTCAGTAATATTCTTGGGGTTTCGTGGTGCAACCGATATATTCTATGGGGTTTAAGTCAGGTGACTGTGATGGCCACTGTACAATTGTTGGAAGGTCCAATTATGCCCAAGCTTCAGCTTTCTCACAGAAGGCATGCCTTTTTCTCCAAGGATTCCCCGATACTTCCATGAATCCATCTTTCCTTCCACACACTGCATGTTTCCATAGTCAGAAAATGCAAAGCAGCCTGAAGCATAAGCGAGCCACCACCATGCTTAACTGTAAGAAGAGTGTCCTTTTCAGCATATGCTTCATTCTTCTTCCTCCAGACATACTGCTGATCCATTGGGCAGAAAAGTTCCAGTTTTGTTTCGTTACTCCATAGAACAGAATCACAGACCTTCTGTGACTTATTTATATGATTTTGAGCATATTAGAGTCAACTTTTCCTGTGATTTTTGGTTGGTACTGGTGTATTTCTTGGAATTCTGGCATGGACACCTTCTGCATTTAGTACACGCCTTACTGTGCTCACTGAAACCTCAGTGCTTGTTGCCTCCAAGTCTTGTTGCAGGTCTTTTGTAGTCACTTGATGGTTTTTCACAACCTGCCTTCTCAGAAACATGGTTGCAACCATTAATAATTTCTTTTTTCTGCCCTGTCCAGGTAGTGTAAACACTGCTCCTTCAACTTTGAACTTGCAAACTATGCTTCCAATTAGTCTCTAGGAGCATTCAGTGTTTTCACTATAATTTTGTATCCTGTTCCTTATTTGAGAAGGTCAATGATCTCTCCTCTCAACTTCCATTCACTTCCAGGAAAATGCATAGGTAGCTGTCTTGCCTGTGCTTTTCTATTGATCTTAGTGTCTTTAAATTAAGGTGGGAATCTTTATATTTTTTTCAGTGTACAAAGATGTCATTATTAAGCATTTTATTTGCTGAATATCTTCATTTAATGTCCTCATATGCAATAAAACCAACTCCTTTCTGATTTTAGCAGAATACATACACGTTATTTGGCTATACTCTTTCAAAACCCTTTCTTTTTTGTTTGCTATTCCTATTACTCCAAGTCTGTAATATCTGATTCCCATGAAACAAAATTGTAAATGCGTGTTATTTCTCCATTCTATGTACAAGTAAGATTATATAATTGGTGACAGTGTGTATACAACAAGGTACTTTATACAGTGTGCTTGTATATATATTCTAATTCCAAATAACACAATGCAGTCTAACTCAAAAGGTCAGACCTTTCATTCAGTTTAAAAAAAATAATTTGATTTGATGAGCTGATCCAAAGATGATTCCTTGAAATTACAGTATACTTGTTATTTAAAATGCCAAGCAAAAAATAACTTAATCTGACTTTTAAAACGCTGGATGAAGTCAACTTTTGAGAACCTTTACATAGTTATACATTTACATAGCTGAAAAGAGACTTGCGTCCATCAAGTTCAGCCTTCCTCACATATGGTTTTGCTGTTGATCTAAAAGAAGGTAAAAAAACCAGTCTGAAGCGCTTCCAATTTTGCAACAAACTAGGAAAAAATTACTTCTTGACCCCAAAACGGCAGTCAGATATCTCCTTGGATCAAGCAGCTATTACCCCACTAATTAGAATTTCTATCCCTGTATGTTATGTTTTTGGAAGTATTTATCCAATTGCTGTTTAAACATCTGTATAGACTCTGATAAAACCACCACCCTTCAAACAGATAATTCCATATCCTTATTGCTCTTACTGTAAAAAAACTTTCCTTTGCCTTAGATTAAATCTCCTTTCTTCTAGCCTAAATGCGTAACCTTGTGTCCTACGTATAACCCTGTTTATGAATAGATTTCCAGATAATTGTTTCTACTGGCCCCGAATATATTTGTATAAATGTTATCATATCCCCTCTGAGGCACAGTTTTTCCAAACTAAACAGATTTAAATTTGTTAACCTTTCTTTGTCTCTGCACTTTTTCTAGTGCCATAATATCATTCTTTAGAACAGGTGCCCAAAATTGCACAACATATTCAAGGTGTGGTCTTACCAGCGATTTATAAAGAGGCAAAATTATATTTTCATCCTGAGAATTTATGCCCCTATTTAGACATGACAAAATCTTACTGGCCTTAGCAACTGCAGATTGACATTGCATATTGCTACCTAATTTGTTGTCTATAACAATTCCCAAATACTTCTCATCTGTGGTTATCCCTAAATCCGTACCATTTAGGGTGTAAGTTTCTTGCGCATTCTTGACCCCGAAGTGCATAACTTTGCATTTCTCTACATTAAATTTCATCTGCCATTTTAGTGCCCAGTCCCCCAATCTATCTAAATCCCTCTGCAGCAAAGCAATATCCTTCTCACATTTTATTAATTTACAAAGTTTTGTGTCATCTGCAAACACTAATTAAAGGGATGAGTGGTGAGTTTGGATATAAACACCCTTGATAAAGGCAGCCAGGTGGTGCCAAAACATTGGGGGGTTATTTTGGATTCGTGTTTCTGCCCTATTAGGCTTGTGAGAAATCTGGCAAACTATTATTGTTCATTATTTACATGTTGCCAATGTTTTTGTCACTCTATATGTTATTTGTATGCTTAAACCTATTGTTGGTTTATTAAACCAAGTTATATATTATTTGTGGTTTCTGGTGTGCATTCTCCTTTTTTGTCTATCTGCAAAATCTAAAACATGGCTTCCAATGCCTATTGCAAGATCATTTATAAATATGTTAAATAAAAGCCGTCCTGAAACAGAACCCTGAGAGATACCACTTACCACTTTTGTCTCGCTTGAAAATTTACCAAAATGTACTGATCTGATTGGTCGACCAATACTACACCTAGTTGTCCAACTAAAATAAGTATGCACTTGGTGCAAATCAGTATAAAAATCATGCAAGGGAGAGAAAGAAAATACCTAAAGGGTTACTCCAAGTGCCAGGGTACTCCTCACATCATAACCATAACAATGAGCTGTAGTGCTTATCATGGTTGGAGAAATTCTTTAAAATAAATCAACTGATTCATATGTGGTAAAAAAAAAAAAAAACCTCTAAAATTCCTCTACACTGTGGATACCTTTAACCACAAGTGTTTTTGTAAAGGAATGGTAAAAGAGGTATATCTCAGGCTACCTACATATGGATAATGAGGTCCTGTTTCCATAAATCCATGAGTTAGAAAATAGGCCATTGGTAATTTATAGGAGATACATGTGGATGTTCCCTTCATTATCCCGTTCTACTGATTCTTGGATAGGGGTATAATATGTGCCCCAATAATCTCTGAGGCCTGCCCTGTGGTCCACCCTGTAAAGCACTGAACAAGCGTATACCCTTTCTTTTGGTCCATAAAAGTGCCAAACCTTCTCAATCATCCAAGTGTCTGAAGGATACTTTTGTAAAAACTAGTTTACCCCCTATCTCTTTTTATTATATCAGGAGTCATGGTAATTAAATGTTAAGGCTCCTAACATCTCCTATGATGTATAGAAATTAACCAAAGCCTACTGAAAGTGGAAAATAACAACAGGTGCAGGATTAAATTAAGCATGAACAAAATTGTCATTTATAACATGGCCAAACAATGTCATTGCATTTTCATCTACTGACCCCTGAAATTGCAACTCTTAAATAAATCCATTTAGAACCTTAATGCAACATTCCAAGCATCACAATGTAGCGGTACTTACCCTCTCCAGGGGCCGGCCGGGGTCCTCTGTTCTCACCGCGCGGTCCTGCTTCTGCACGACCCGCGCGCGGCTCATCCAACGGCGAAATCAGGAAGGCGGGCAGTGACCGCGAGAAGCGGTCACGTGTCCTGCCTGACTCTAAGAGTGCACCGCGTGTCGCGGGCGCGCTTTTGAAGGGACAGTGGGAGCCGAAATTGGAAACGGTCTCCAATTGGCCCCTGTCATGCCACATTCCCCATACACTCACGTTTTGGGGGCGTGGATATGACAGGGGCAAATCAAAGTGAAGTCTAGGGTATTTATACTCACCTGTTCCTTAGTACCTTGCCCTATCGTGGTTTTTGTTCAGTTCCCTTTAGTGCTTGTATCGTTCAGTTGGTTTTTTGGTGCTAGATCTTGGCTTTGTTCCTGACTCCGCTTTCTCCTTATCCTTGCTTGTCTTGTTCGCCGGTTTGCTCTCCTGTGTACCAGTCCTTGGCTTGTTCTAGTTTTCACTGTCTCTCTGTCCCCTTGACCTCGGCTTGTTCTGGACTCTGTCTTTTCTTGTCCTCGTCTAGTCCGGCTATTTTAAGGTCCGGTAAGACGTATCTTATTTTCTTGCCTCTAGACTATCTGGACTATTCTTGCGTGTTGGGGTATATTACCGTGACACACAATCAATATAGTGTTTATGTTGCCAGTAGTCCACTGCCCCCTTATTGTAAGTAGTCAAACCATTTTAAAACAATTTACTTTCTCCTAACAGGAGCTTCCATTAGCTCCTCTGAGTTAGCCCTGCTGTGCAGGTGTAGATCATTGGGTGAGAGTATCGGCTGATTGCTCTAAGCACTGACCGCTTCAAGCTGTATGGGAGTCTGAAGTGGTTATAGTGTTTGGAGTATTACTATAATCAAACGATCACAAACAAAAATAATGATGACTAGCTGTTGACCAGTTTTAAGTGAATTCTGAAGCTGTGCAATTACCAAAAATCATGAACACCACGATTATTAGAAATGTAAATAGCCATAGAAAATACATTTTAAACAAGTCTCATTTATTTTAGTAACTGGTTATAAATGAAATCGCTTCCTTTTGTCTTATATTATAAAGACAAATCTCTCATGTTGCAAATCATCAAATATTTGCACTATGTCTAAATGCCAAAATTACAACTTTGCCTTAATTTAAACTCCTATTCAATTCTATTTATCAGTCCAGGAGATTAGTTTGACAAAATCCATGTTTCATTAAACTCATGTTGATTTGTAAAACCTATTTTTACACCATGTACTGCAGCATCACACCCATTATTATCCTTTCAAACATTGCCCTCGCTTTTGTCATCTATAATTCCCCAGATTGCATTCGTAATTGCATTTTAAATAATTGCTCCTCATTCATTTTTCTTGTGTAACTAAAGCAGAGGAAATGGGAATATTAAAATTTAGGGATATGAAAAAAGTATTTCTGTATGAAAAAAAGTTCTGCAATTTCTCAAAACAAAAAACAAAAAGGGACACTATAGTAACCAGAACAACTACAGCTTATTGTATTTGTTCCGGTGAGTAGAATCATTCCCTTCAGGCTTTTTGCAGTAAACACAGTCTTTTTTAGAGAAATGGCAGTGTTTACATTACAGCCTAGTGATAACTCCACTGACCACTCCTCAGATGGCTACTAGAGGTGCTTCCTGGGGCAGTGCTTTATGTAACATATAAAATAAAACATATAACTATATATAAAAAAGTTTTAAAATATTAAACTATTTTTTGTAATATTAAATAATTTAAAACGTTTATCAAAACATATTATATAATTTGAAAGCCTTATCCAAAAATATAGAAATATAAAAAAAAATAAGTAGTGAAACTGAGACCTGGGAACTGTTAGGAATTAGCAATGAGTGCTAAATGTTCCAACTTCCTGGTTGAAAATGGAGGGGTATAATGAATAGGACAACAGAGGGCAGGTTAAGAGTTTGTAAAAATCACTAACCAACAAACAGATTGTTTTTGATTTGAGGAGATCCAGTAAGATGAGTTGATTGTAATTGAATTCAGTCTAAGACTTGTAAAGTTAAGCTACTACCATACATACGTATGGGCATAATTACAATTACATTATTTTTATAGTGTCCACATACACGCACAATACAATAGATAAACAAGACATTACAATAGTTTCCACTTGTAATAACTTGTCCCCTTTAAATTAATATTAACTCAACAAGTTTACAGGAAAATAGCTTGGCATGTGTTTAATTTGGCACACTTTAAAATGTATCGCACTGATTGTCCTTTAATAAAGTTCAAGAGTTGGATGATGAATTCATACATTCATGTAGAGAATTACAAGAATCTTGTAAAATGAAGTCTTGAGTTTACCTGAAGTTGACTACCCTGAAGACCCGAAGACTAATATGCAACAAGGAAGGGATCTTAATGCATGTGCATATACCCAGCTCCTCCAGGCATGTATTTGATCATGGGACCTTCAGGGAACTGTTAGAATGATGGGCTCTTTCATTCGTGCATTTTCGAAAGCTGCACCAACATATCCTCCATGAGATGCTGACAACATTTTTTTCTAAAATAATAATAAAAAAACAGCAGCATAACTTATCCTTAAATAGCTACTAGCAGTTCTTTTTTACAGCACATTTTTGTTCTATAGAAAAGTACATGTGGAAAACAACTTATTGAAAAATGTGAGTAATTCTGGTCATCAGGGGACAATTTATTGCATTATGTCAAATCTGTACCATAATTTTTTTCTAACTTTTTCAGATTCTTTCTTAGTACATGCAATGCACTAATTTCTTAAAATAATGAAACACAGTTACTTTTCTTGATAAAATGTTATAAGCATGCATAAGGTATTCTGGAAATTGAACATATGGCTGCAATAGAACTAGCTATTAACAGCTTCAGACTCCCTTTAACAGTCTCACGTAACTGTTGTTACTAACCAAAGTTGAGTATTAAGCAACCGAGTGCATCGTCAAGATGAAATACAGCGCCAGAGACAGTTAATAATAATAAAACGTACAGTATCGGTGTAGCTGGGTGAGATATGGATTTGGAGGAGAAATAAGATGATGTTCGCAGTAACAATTCTCATAAATTGCAAGTGACAAAAGCGTGGCTCATACCAGCATATAAGGTAAAAGGATATTATAAGGTACTACGATGAATGGGGAAATATATTAGCATTATAACTGAAAAATACAGAATAAAACTTTTACCTAAGCATACTGTAAGTGTCTATGGAAATAATACAAAAAAAAATCCAATCCTTTTTCAAAACTACTGAAAAACATAGTCCAAAATCATCTGTAAAAAAGTATCATTGGGTTGAAGCCTCTAATCTTTTTAACTCTACACAATGCCTCTGATTTCAAGATATTTACAATAATTTAGTGTAGGATTGTATATGGTGGTTTGCATTTTTTGGGGGTTTGTTTTTTAGTTTAATACATTGTGTTATTTTGTTTTGTGATTAGTTTGATTTTCACATGATAAATCTGGAAAATAAATGCTGGAGGAATTGACTTTAGTTCTTATTTGTTGTATTGTTTTCTCTGTATAGAAAAGACTGATTGTTTTATATTTTTCCCTCTTTGGTTTATACTTGTATATGCTATGTAACTTTGAAAACAACTTAATAAAATGTCAATTTACAAAAACAATAAAAGTAGCTCTGAATAAAAGATGCAATTATTGATGATTTTTGTTTCTTGCAATTAGTTTCTAGAAGAGTATACTAAAGTGAACGAAAATATATACATAAAGGTGGCAAATAACCTTTTTTCCCTTGTAAATTTGATGAATTTGGTTGAAAGTCACTGCATTTTCTATCAACAAAAATAAAGGAAAATTGACAGAAAAAAGCATGAATTAAAGAAAATGTGTACTGGTTTTACCTAACAATTGACCATAATGATCCCAAATTGCAGGTGAATTGGTCAGAAATTGTTCAGAAAATAAATCATGAACAATGTGTAAATTAAATAAATAAATAATGCAGTTGACTAGCTGCGTCAACTTGGGCTGCTACAGTGTAAAACACATACATAAAATAATCCCAAAACAATGTTGTGTTTGTCAAAAGGACCACAATCAACAAAACAGTTCTCATGAAACAACATGGAATGGTTCCTACCACTTACCACAAAATGGGCAATTTATGAAGGGTACAAATGTGCCACTTTTATTGAACCTGACCCGAATGTGCAAAGGAAAAGAGAAGCCGTTGAAAAACACAGTGTTGGGGTTCCCAGGAACTTCCCAGGATACTTGTGGGATGGAGGGATTTAATCAATAAATGAAAGGTGTCCCTATTCCTCTTATGAAGTAGAAAAAAAAAATTCAAGCTTGAAAAAGCCAATGTGGGGGTCAAAGCATTCCTTGTCATTTTTCTCCAATAAATCTGCATATTTGGTTATCCTTGAGTGCCTGAATCATTTTCTACTTCGTAGACTACAAAGTGAGGTTTTGCCTACCTCAGGCCCGGTCACACCTTGAGAACCAAGGGAGAGCGGTGTCTCATGCACTATTGAACCTCTTCCTCTTATAATACACGATGCCTCAAGTTCCCACACAACACATATACGATATGAGGAGTCAGAAAAATGGAATAGGCTCTTGTGCAGCTGTCTAACCAAACAGGTGAAAGAATAGACACCACTCTGCCTCTGTATATAGCACTGGGTAGTATAAGAACACATGTTTTGGTTCCATTGATCCTTTTCTTTAACAATAAATACCAGTTAAAGAATATACACCTTCCTAACAATGTGCAAAGTATGGGGTAGTATAAAATGGCATATCTGAGTTCTCCTATTTTTTTTTCTACCTCTTTAATAACTGCATGTCCTTTTTACCTGTAATAGTAACATTACCCACCTGGCATAAGGATAAACATGCAGGAGGATCACTACATTTATTAAATAACACCATTATTAAAACACATGATAGTGAAACCATGGGTGGTCTAATCCCTAACACAGTCCAATCTCAACAGTAGTGTAGTTGCCAAAAAATAAAAAAGCCTTTATTGAAATCTATTAAAAACCTGGGTTATCAGTGATGGACAGAATAATATAGGGAGAAATATGTATGGTAGGAACAGGGCTAGTCAAGAGCCTAATAGCCAAAAGGAACCCTCACAAAAAACAGAGAGGGGATAGAAGGCAATATGTACCCCCATACATAACTCAGGTAACAAAGCAGTAGGAGAGAACAGGGAAAGGGAGAAACACACACTCCCAACCAAACAGTAGTGCTATGCTAATACCCTATCTCCTATAAAACACCTTCGTGGGTGTTCTAATCTAAATGCTGTCATAACTCTTAAAACGGGGATAGGGGAAGGGGGGGAGTGGAAACAAGAAGGGTAATCATAGATAGGGAAAGAAAGAAAGAGATTGTTTAGTCCCCATGCTATGTTGTACTAGTAGGATGGAGAATACTAAAGTGGATTGGAGGTAAATCAAAGTACACCATATTGCAAGACGGGTTATTGATTGGTTTCCATAACGGACTCCCAGTTATACCAAAGCTATAGGAAAGTGGCCATGTTGCCCCTTTGTGCCCATTCTTTTTCATGGATGTAGGTGGCATTGACTCTGTTTATCACCTCCTGAACAGTGGGACATGTTGCGCTTTTCCAGTGGGCGGCAATACTAATCTTCGCCGCCACAAGGATGTTCAATACCACCGCTCTTGAAGGGAATCTACCTAGATCTGATATTAAATGAAGGAAATAGGTAGCTGGTGAGAGCAAGAGATTATGGTCGCTAATTGAGTTGATTAAATGTTGTATTTTTAACCAGTAATTTTGCAGGGACTCACAGTCCCAGAATATATGCTTTAGTGTACCGTTGGGTTTGGTACATCTCCAGCAGTCCGTAGTTAATCCAGGATATAGTTTTCCAAGCCTAAACGGGGTCATATACCATCTCATTAATATTTTGAAGTATGCTTCCCAGTGAGTAACACACTTTTCCCAGTCTGAAATGGGAAAATTGTTGTCTAGGTCCTTTTCCCAACGAAGCATATAGGGCAATTTGTCATTATCTTTGTTTAACCCCTTAAGGACCAAACTTCCGGAATAAAAGGGAATCATGACATGTCACACATGTCATGTGTCCTTAAGGGGTTAATGACAGGGTTAAGTAGCAAAATGATAGGGATTTTATGGAGGGGGAAGTTTTGTGAGCTATGAAGCAGATATGTCCCAGTTTGCTCAATGGTAAGGGGTTGATATAGTCTATTGACCTGGATTGTAATATGTGTTTTACCCTTAAGTATAAGAAAATGTCTCGTGGTGATAACTTAAAAAGTGCTCTAAGATTTGGGAAAGGAAGTAAACCAGTATTGGAATATAGTGAATAAACATGGGATATACCTTTGGATATCCATTGTTGTATTGGTAAGTCTGGTGAGATAGTCGTGAGGGCTTGTAGTAGTGCTGTGAAAAGCAACTCTTTTTGAGGACTTAATGATGAGCTCCAGGACAACCAAGATTTTAGTAAAAATTTAGTGGTGGACAGCATAACCGATGATGTGGGAACCGATACAGACCAAAGATTGTTATGTAACGATTGTAAGTTCCCGCACTTCTTTTCTAATTGAAGCCACACTGGAGTGGATTTATGTGTTATAATGTCAATTCCTTGAGCCAATACTGTTGTTTTATAGTAATTTTTAATATTAGGAATGTTAAGACCCCCCTTTTTCATGGGGTACCAAAGGGAATGAAAATAAACTCTCGGGGGTTTCCTCTTCCATACATGGGCATTTAAAACCATCTGGAAACGTTTTAGAAGTACGTTCAGAAGAGCGATAGGTAACGTTCTAAACAAATACAATATGTCAGGCATGATCATCATTTTAAGGGAATTGATCCTGCCCAACCAAGAAGCATTTGCTTTATCCCAAGAATCAATTTGTTTTGAAATATTCGATTAGACTACTTCGTGGTTTTCCAGAATAGTTTGTTTTGGGGAGTAGTATTTTAACGCCCAGATAGGAGATTGAGGTTTTACGCCATTCAAATGGGTATTGGATTTTTAGATTGTTTATTGTCTCTGAATTGAGATTGATGTGAAGAATTTGTGTGAAGAATTTGTGAATTGTTTCAATTGGAGCATGATCAGACCATGTACGTTGTCCTATCGTTTGGCTAATTAAATGTGGTAGTGTAGATTTGTCTATTATGCAGAGGTCTATTCGTGTGTAAGTAGTGTGGACTTGTGAAAAATAGGTATAATCTTTTGCCGTAGGATATAAATTTCTCCGGGAGTCATACAAGTCATGTGAGTGAATCAGGTGAGAGAACAGTTTACCTGTGTGTTCGGAGTTTTTACTGGGAGGTTTATTGTGTATATGTTGCGTGTCCAGCTGTGGGTCCAACGTGCAGTTATAATCACCACAAATTATTAGATGACCTTGTTTTATATGTAAGATTTTATTGATGGCTTTTTTTATAAATGAGTATTGGGCTTCATTTGGTGCGTAAAGGGAGGCTAGTGTTAAAGTAATACCATTCAGGTCGCCTACTAGAATCAGCAACCTACCTGCCTGGTCTGCATATTGTTTATGTAAAGTGAAAATCCAGTCTGAGTGTAAAAGTATGGCAACACCTTTAGTTTTATTAGGCACATATGCATGGTACCCTATGGGATAACGTGTCGATTGTAATTTGGGTGCGTTCGTATTAAGAAAATGAGTTTCTTGTAAGCAAACTATTGCTGCATTAGAAGCGTACATATCTTTCAACACTTGTCGTCTTTTGTAAGGGCTATTAAGGCCTTTAACATTGAGAGACAACATTTTCATTGTATTATGCGTCATGATATTGGTCGCGTAGTAACGCGTATGGGATGGTCATTTACTAACATGGGAAAAGGTGATAAAGTATCTGTCCATACAGTGTTCTATACAGCCTTGTGTACTGCTTTCGTTCTTATTATCAGCGATGTGCAATTTTACTAAGTGTATTCCACTGTGAATATCTGTTACCTTCCTTGTTTTGTCGGGTTCAGGAAACGGGACTCTATGGGAATATAGGGGTAAGGAGAAAGATTTTGGGGGAACAAAAAACTAAAGTTTTTCACCTTTGAGGAGATGAAATTCGGTCATTTAGAGAACACTGAGTAGTGAACTCAAGAGGTGACCTGGGATGAGGGAAAAATGTGGAGTTCCTATTGTCCTGATAGTGTATAACCCAAATACAGCCAGATGTGAGAATATGTATACAAATGAAAAATTAAAAATCAACATAACAGAACATAAATTCCGGCTCAGAAATCAGCAATTATGATAATAATAGTTTGATCCTTGGCGTATTTTCAGTAACTTGATGACAAACTAACATGTTAATAGTCTGTGTCCTCGCTGTTGGCGATATTAAACTAGAGTTAACACGTACTTGCCAGGTCGGTGGTTACTAGAAAGGTAAGTAAAAGAAGTTATGACCATACGGTCTAACCTTCCATCTGAACCTTATAAATGCGATGCCACCTATTTGGGAAGCGTGGGGGAGTTTACTGATTAACATATGTCCCTATGTTGTGGGGTAAGATGTACTTCGTGGAAGAGCTTTACTAAACAGCAATCTCAACTTATAGGGAAAAAAAATCTCTGCCTGGCGGAGAATGATGCGCTAATTTGCCCACGTTAATAGATGCGAGGACGTAATACCATTCATGCACCGATTTACAATATGATTTAGCCTTATTCCAGGATCTATAGATTAGCGTATATATGTGTATAAATTACGCACTATAGAGGTGAGCACATCAGCCAAACTAAGTTAAAAAAAATATATATATATATATATTATATGAGAACGAGTTGTTGTGAAACATAACTGAAGTTCAAACGTAACAGTAATCTGGGGAGAAAAACACGGGGAAGTTCAATCTAGTCAAAGTGATAAGTATAAACTATTGTAAGCTTGACCCTACTTATGCTATTACATAGCTGAATGACCTCCTAACAACATGGAACCATGTAGGAATTTGTAAAGCTAAGATAACGCCAACCTATATGACTAATATCAACAGCCAGCTATCTTACCCATACTGCCATTTAGGTTAAGGCATGGATGTCTGCATGAGTTCATTTCTTTTTTTTCTGCGCTCCTGCCATTTGCCAGTCAGCCTGGATTTTCTTCGGGGAGACGTCCATGGAGTCGACTTGATGTTCCCCTGTGTTGCACCATAAACCCCACACAGAGAGTCATTTCAATCCTTCAGTAGGATCACTTATTACTCGGGTTGTACCTTGTCGCCAAATTACCAGTTTAGTCGGGTATCCCCACTTGTAATTCACGTTGTTATTCCGCAGAGTTTTAATAATGGTGATAAATTATCTGTGCTTTGCCATGGTGGCAGCTGATAAATCCGCAAATAATGCGATTTTGTCATGCGGGTCGGGAAGCGTTGAAGTTTTTCTTGCTGCCGACAGTAGTGCATCTTTATGTGCATAATAATGAAATTTGACGATCACATCTCTGGGTACTCCGTTAGTCAGTCGTGACGGTCGTGGAAGACTATGCATTCGGTTGTACGCCCAAGCAGAATCGGGTAGATCAGGGACTAGGGCTTTACATATGGAAAGAATATAGGCTGGGAGAGCGTCCTGGCAGACATCATCAGGAATACCTCGGAATCGGATGTTTTGTCTCCTCGATCTGTCCTCCAGGTCAGCCAATTTTAATTTTCAGATATCGTTTTCTTCTGTTAACTTTTGAAGTTTATCCACTTCATTGTGGGCATTGCATAATTCACCAGTCTTGTTTTCAAGATGGCTAGTTCTTTCACCCATGCTTGCTATTTCTTTTCTGAGGTCACCATCTATGCGGTGGAAGTCTGCTTTTATTGTTGCTCTCAGCTCCTGTAACATCTTAATGAGACTCCTCTCCATAATTGGGGAATCTGAGTATTTAGAAGAAGTCGAGTCCTGGTCAGAAATGCCGTCCAACATATTTTCTAACTCGTCGTCGCCATCTTGGATGTGCTTATGGTGGTCTCTTTTCTTCGATTTGGTCGACTCCGGGGCTTTGAGCTGCTTGGAAGGTGACATCTTATAGCTTTGTTCCATCCGCAGAGTAAAGGGTAGTCTTTCTTTTGAGTTACCGCTATGTGTTGCTTGTTTGTAGCTTATCAGGACGATATATCGCCGGAGCTCCTAATCCATGAGACTGAACGCACCCGAAGCCAGACACGCCCCCATGTTAGAATGTTTCTAATAGTGTTTAAACTACAGCCTCTGTACCCACCAATAAACATGCTTATCATAGAGAAGTACTGAATCATAATGTTGTGTGATAACATCAAATGTGAATACCTTTTATTTTCAAAGGGCTTCAATAAGAAAGTGCCTGTACTTTATGTCAGTTTTTAGACACTAGAGACATAGTTTGGGACAAATCTAGACTTTGCCATTTCTTAGATGGTAGTGTTTTACAATGTCTGAAAAATTGACAAGATCTATGTACCAAAACCACTTCATTAAGGTGAAGTAGTTTTGGAACTAGAGTGTCTCTTTAAATATAATGGATAAGTAAACAAAATATTAAAAATTACTAGTGATTGTCCCTCCTTAAAAATTTCAGTTTCTGAAAGTAGCTTTTTCGGTGCCCTTATTTTACATTTTAAAGGAAAATTTGTAATTTTTTGGTATTTGCAACCAAATCATCAGACATGACTTTAAATGCAATAAGGTTTAGACTGGCAATTGCTTTGCTTTACTAAATTATCTCAGGACTTGTTGCGTTGTCTTCAGTCTCATATTGTTAGACGGGTTGCATTTCTTTATTACAATGTAGTTAAGAGAAAGAGATACAGTTTGTAAGGCAGACTTGGCCCGCAAATGATATGCAGTCTTTGGATTTTAATTTTGTGCTGTTCTGCAACATTTTCATTACAATTTGGAGCGCTTGCCTGGCAACATCTTTTTCTGTGACAGCTTCTCAAGGTACTAGTGACAGCTGGACTGGAAAAATTGAACTGGCCCTGGGGTCTTTCATGTTATTAAGCTGCTAATGATGTGTTGGACAGAGCAAGGGTTTCTGGGAACAGAGCCTTGTAAACTTAAACCATTTTCAGTCTACACAAAATCCCAGTTGCTTGATAGAGCAAAATCTGCATCCTTGTCATTTTTAGATATTTTGCAGCCTTTTTGTTTTCTTGATATAAATCTTTTTTTTTGTCCACGCAAAGGTTCCAACCGTCCTGCAGCAGCTGCTGCTGCCAAATGCACTTCATTACATTCCACAATTAAGCAAAGTATCATATTCATTTTTATTCAGCGGGGGCAAATATTGCTGTATCTCAGTCTTCCTGCAAAGTAAAATTAAAAAGAAATATTCATTTTTCAAACTGAGCAAACAAAAGAGATGAGTCTGGTGGTAAATAAAAATGGACCACAATATGTTCGCTGGCAGCCAGTATGTTACATAGATCATACTCTGCGAGTGTTTCAGCATAAACAGATATGAGACCAGTCAAAGCACAAATACAGATTTAAGTCTCGCTATGTTGCAGTTTTATTTTTTAGAATAATACTCTAATATTGCTATTTGGTGTATTAAACCGGATTTTATTTCGCCACAGGTTTTCTTTACACAGATCAGTTTAAAATATTATTTCTGTGAGAGTCATTTTTTTCCTCTATCCAATTTCTAGTTAATTTGTCTGTTATTACACCTTGAAAATATGGCAGATATTTGTAATAAGGTAATTTTTCTATTATATATGTGAATTACATTGTGGTAAACCACTAAATATAATATATATATATATATATATATATATATATATATATATATATATATATATATATATATATTGAAGGGGTTAAAGTACCTTGACCACTTCAGTGATTTTGCTATCAAATGCTGCACATACAAAGATTTGCTCTTATGCTTCCAGATGTCTCCACCTACATCAGCCTTACAGTGGCTTGCTAATATCAATTCTGTGCAAAATTAACGTCTGGCATCAGCACCAGAAAGCCAATGGTGGCATGGCTATGCATCCATGCTGTCCCTGTCCTACCCTCCGTCCACTTCGAAAAGGGGAGTGACATAAGTGAAGGATTCGGAGAGAATTTGGCCTCCATGCTGCAAAAAGGTAGTAATACCTATCGCCTATGGGACACTATAGTCACCAGTAAAACTACAGCTTATTGTATTTTTTTTTTTTTTGGTGAGTAGAGTAATTATTTTCAGAGAAAATGTTTACATTACAATCTAGGGATAACTCCACTGGCTGAAAAAGAGGTTCAGAGCTACTTTCTTTGGGATCCCCTTGTTTCAAGGGTCTCCTCATTGTATTTATTATTGTTTGGGTTACCCCCTATTTTGTAGCTCTGAGGTAGGCTATTATAAGATAGACTCTACAACTTCCCATGTTTTTGTGACATTGTGGCTCTACCTTGTATCTCTTTTTCATTTTTTATTATCTAGGTGTTATTGCACCATTTAGCCTACCACCATTGTACCCAGTCTTTTTTCGTATCATTAGGTTCCTGTGTATCAACATTTCTAATGGCAGGTTTTCTGTTCAATAAAATGAATGCCCAACAGTGGTGTATAGATGCTGACGTTGTTTTCTCCAATAGTACTTCCTTGCCATCTTCCTTTTCTCCCAATATACATACAAGTTTTAATAAGTTAACCAGGACTTTTAAAAAACAAATTAAGACCAGTTGGGAAATTTCAACACTAAATACGTATATTACTAAAAAAATTATTCCAAGGGGACTAAGAGTTCTTGTACCCCCCTCTAGGAATATAGCAATTTAAGGTTTTAATAAGGAATGGGAGGAGGCAGCATCTAAATGGTCAACCACATTTATGTCCATCATTTGCCAATATGAGAATTTACAACTTACCAAGATACAGCAGGAGTTAGACACTGAAATAGAGGCAGTCCAAAAATTTAATACAGACCCTCTGTTCCAGAGTCTTGAAGTTAAGCTTAAAAACAATCTTGATAAATTATCATACCAAATTAAGACCAAAAAGCACCAGAAATTTTTAAGAGACTGTACTGACTTTGAGAAAAAGAGACTTTTAAAAAAAGAGTAAGGACGGACTCTGACCGATTTAGTACTTCAGAGTATGAGTCAACTGACAATGAGGAGCATGACTTAGCTACCTCCTCAAGCCAAATTCCTTAATCTTCAGCCCCTAAAAGTATATTACGTAAAGGGGTGGATTTCTTAGGCCTAAGACAGGCCGAGGAACTCAAAGGTCCAAATACCAGGCAGTCCCAAAAGAGCAGGGGCCAACGGAGGTACCGAAATTAGGTCCTGACGATTTGAAAATTGTAAATATTTAATCTTTCACTCTATCAGACACAGAAATTTCAGTTCTGCAGAAAGGTCTTACTTTTGTACCTATCCCTCCATTTAACAAATTTATTTGGATCAAGGACTTACATATTTTTGCCCGCAAATTGGCCCTATTCAAATATCACACTATTAGGAAAGAACAGAAACCACAACATTTAGGGTTGACTGTTAAAGATCTGGACTGTCTGGATATGTTGATAGAGTTATTACAATGTAATGAGGATGCGAGACCAGCCAATGTGCCCTTAACAGATTTAAAGCCTAAGAGCACATTTACTCCTCACTTCAAGGATTACAAAAGTGTGGAAGTATTTTTGGAAATGGTATGTAGGGACATTGAACAAAAAAAATCTCAAGATGATCTAGACTTTAAGTCCAATGGAAAAGAAAGCGCTAAAATCCCTACGTACCAATACGAATATAATCATCAAACCCTCCGATAAGGGAGGAAATATAGTTGTAATGGACCGCCCTCATTATATATCCATGGTTGATTGCCTTTTGAGCGATACCAAGACATACCAAACTTTACAGAATGATCCCACCAGTGAATACATTATCGAAGTGAAAAGCTTACTATCTCAAGCACTCAATAATAAACTCATCACTAAAGATGAGTTTGAATTTATGTTCACAAGACATCCTATGACATCCACCTTTTACAGTCTCCCAAAAATTCACAAGTCCATGACTGACCTTGCTGGGTGACCAATAGTCTCTGTAACAGGCAATTTAACTCAAAATATGAGCATATATCTTGACAAGATAATGGGCCCACTTGTGTCAACACTCCCCTCTTTTGTAAGGGATACAAAACAAATTGTACACCTTATGGAGAGCACTACTGCACCCAAAGAGGCACTATTGTGTAGTCTTGATGTAGAAGCTCTCTATAGTTCTATCCCGCACACTTTAGGGATTGAGAACCTTAGACTTATTCTACAACTACAGTCTAAATTTTCTCCAGAGTACATAGACTTCGCCTGTAAAATTCTGAGATTTGTACTTACCAAAAATGTTTTTCTTTTCAATGGTGTGATTTACCATCAGATTATGGGTACGGCAATGGGCACCTCATGCACCCCCTCATATGCAAATCTGTACTTGGGCACATGGGAAAGTAACCTCCAAATTGATGAGCGTTTGGCCCAATATTTGATAAAAATACACTGTTGGAAACGTTACATCGATGATGTGCTCATAGTGTGGCTGGGTTCAGAAGATGACTTTAACGAGTTTGTACGGCTGTTGAATGTGAACAAACTGAATCTACACTTTACCAGCGAGGTTGGGGGTAAACACCTAAACTTTCTGGACATTACCCTGTCACTACAAGAGGATGGTCAAAAACACTGTACCGTAAAAAAACAGCTACAAATAGCTTTCTTAATTGGCACGGTTACCATCCTTACCACTCTAAAGCAGGTATCCCGATTGGGCAATATCTGCGGTTGTGCAGAAATTGCTCAAACCTTGAAGATTTCAAAATAAGCCTACAGAAATCTTTCAAGGATAAAGGGTACCCCAACAGAGTGTTAAAAAGGGCATAGTCTAGGGCACTGAATTCAGATAGAGTGAACCTTCTTCAGGATAAACCTTTACTCCCAAGTCATCAGATTCGATGCATTGGGACATATGACGCAGGTTAGCATACAATGTTGTCAATCCTTGGCAGATATTGGTCAATCCTGACATCAGATGTCCATATCAAGTCAGTGATTTCACCATTACCCTCTGCTACAGCACGAAGAGGGAAGAATTTTAAATATCTATTGCTACCCAGTCATTTTGGTCCCCCCAGTACTTCTCCCAAACTATATTTACCTAAAGGCACATACAGGTGTGGCCATTGTAGTGCCTGCCAACATGTAGCCAGGGAAACTAGGACCTTCTCTGATAGTTTGAACCAGGACTCTCACTCAGTACAGTCCTTCTTCAACTGCCGTACAGAGGGAGTAATCTACCTTTTGATATGTTCCTGCGGAATTAAGTATGTCGGAAAGACCTTCCGTCCTTTTAAGTTCCGTATTAGGGAACATGTAAATTCAGTCAGAAGGAAATTGGAAACTCCCATCTCAAGGCATCTCAAAGCACATCATGCCAATTCATCCCGTAGGATACGCTTTATGGGCATAGAACTCATAAACCAAACCCAACGTAAAGGGGATTGGGTCCGCAAGTTAAAGCAAAGAGAATCTTACTGGATATACAAGTTGAAAACACTTTCACCACAGGGACTAAACAAAGGTTTTTCGTTTACATCATTTCTATAGACTCATAGGTTTTTCCATCAACAGAAAATATGTCTATCCATCTGTCCAACCTCATTTTATTTGCTGTCTGTAAATATGTTTATATGTAAATAATTAAAGTTTTTTTTTTTTTAATTCTTTATTTTTGCAGTGCATATATCACTCACAGGCATGCATTTGGTACCCCAACGGCAATCCATATGCAGGTTCCAAGACATTAGTTACAGTGGGGAATAGACAAACAATGCACTTCTTTTTTTTTTTTTTTTTTTTTTAAAGAGACATATGGTTTGACATCAGGTTGGATATAAACATGGCTTAGGAATAACTTGCTCATTCTTGCAATATGATATGCTAGAATAATTATGAATTTAACTTTGAGAATCAAAGATTGAGCAAACTGTCGCACATAGTGAAAATTGCAAGTCACTTGTAATACATAGGAAGAAAAAATAATAACAAAAGGGGAAATAGCAAAATAGTCAAATGTATGTTTGTGACCAGTTTAAGCTAGAGACATTGACAGTGAGAGCCCATTAGCAGTTCAGGTATGCATATCGCCGATAATCGTAGACTAATATGACCTGCTAAGTTGAGCATGCTTAGGACCATTGGGTCTGCCTGATAATAGGGTGTAACGACTGACCTAACTGGCGATAAGTAGTTATGCTGTGACATAGCTTCAGGTACACTGCCCGTTTTAAAATACCGTTTATGATTAATGCTGCCTAGTTACGACATCATGAATAGGTCTAAATAGCTAGGAGACTTCAGTAAATTACACTAAGCATGTTATCACATGTAGTTGACAGGCTATGGATCTTCAGTGGTTAATCTTTAGGTGTGAGTATGCTAGGCTAGATATTCACGCTACTTTAGTACGCTTAAACGTTATGAGAGTTAAGCTAAGGCTAGGGCACATTATAGGGTATACAAAGAAAGATGATAAGGTTAAATAAAATTTGCACAACGTTATACCCCACATGTATCCAGACTGCTTTATGCGATTCAGCTTATTCCCATGCGGGTCCCACAGCCAAAAAGTCCCAGTCATTATGTGAATAACGCAAAATGTCACAGTGGGACAATAAGTCTTCAACGGAGAGATATGTGCATACATATATAGGCTGGTAGTGGCCTGAGAAGAGTGACCCGATCAGCCGACTCCATCCATTGGTATAGAGCTGCCCCGTCTGGAAGCCCTCAGGGTTCCCCTTTCTGTGCTAGGCTGCAGTGGGGTACCTCGGTCACAGTCTTTGTGTCTTGCGGCGTCCTCTGTTCTCTTTTCAGTCTGCTTGGGGGTCTGTCTCTGGATAATGTGAGTGTGAGCCTCCAATGGGGTCGGGGTCTTCTTCCTCCATGGTCCGTGGGAGTCTCGGGTTGCCTTGTACTGGTTTTGAGTATTTGGTTTTCGTCGCCGTATCTTAGGCAGCGCGGCAGTTTGTTTTGTCTGCTTTGTCTTCGGGCGCCTCGTGGGTTGCTTGACTGTAGGCCAGCTTGGGTCTGCGACTGGTTGTGTGTTATTTTGAGTAATTTTTGCTGTGGTATGCTGCGTTGCACCCCACTGGGTCAGTTCCCGGAATTTTTCCCAGAATGTGTCAAATGCTTGTGCGATGCTGTCTTGCGTGGCTCCCTTCCTGGGAGTTTGGGTGAAGCTGGGTCTCGGTGCGGCGGCCATCTTGGCTCGCGCCACGTGGGATTCCGATTCTGCAGAGCCTCTCCAGTGGATGCTGGACGGGTATGTCTGCCCTTTGGGGGGGACCGGGATGACCCCTGCCGGTCCATAGGGGGGGGTTGGAGCGCTTTTGGTCTCCATAGTCGACCTTAGTGCAGGAAGAGCGGCCGTCTCTCCCCGCCTCGGTCACCAACAGGCATGGCTGCGTCGTCCTGGAGCCGCAGGCTACCGGCAGAATCGCCACAGGCAACATGGTCCCGGGTTGCTCACGGGTGTCCAGCAGGAGTATGAAGCCGTAATTTGTCGTTTTTGGCTCGTTAATTAGTCGATTTGTAGGTCTCGGGCCCGGAGCTCGGGCAGCCTGCGACCATCCACTTCAGCAGTCAGGCTCCGCCCCCCGTTTTTTTGTTTTTTTACTAAATAATTGCATAAATCTCCACCGGCTCTGACCTGATTATATGGCTGATCTAATTGGCTGTCATTATCTAAGACCATAACATTAATATCCTTACCTAAACCCTAATGGTGGTCCTCTTTATATTCTTCTATACTCTGTTGAAGCAAACTATTATATTGTAAATCTTCTCCCCCTTTTTTTTGTCTCACTCTGTATAGTGTGAGTCACATTTAGTCTCGAATTTGGTAATCAATTGATGTCAGTATATATAATACTATATAGGATTCACTATACATAAATCCTTCATTTATATTGGCACATGAATACCTATACAGAGTGACCTTTGGATGGTGGAAGCCTTAGATTGTCTGGCTTCTCACCATCCTAAGTCTAAATGTTTAGGGAACAGTACCTATAGTGTTCTGACAGTAGAGGGTATTTCCATTGTTGCATAGAAGATCTGTGATATGATGGGGTTAAAGCTCTTAACCCCTAACTTTTTCATCACCTTAGGTTTTTACTTTCATTTAGTCTATTTTATGCTCTGGATATTAGTGCTTGGCGAGATGGTTGTGTTTACAACATGTCAATCATCTTTGTGCTAGCCGCGATGTTGAGGGGAGGGATGTTTGACCGTGCACCCTCCCCCTGCAGTGATTGACTCCGCTGTACTCGAATAGCTACATACTTCAAGCTTTGATGTGGCAAGGGGGCGTGGCGACTTCATGTCACTCACCCATCCCCCTCCACACGTCGGATCAGCATTGATTGATTTCGCTGTACTCCAATGGCTACACACTATAAGCTATGACACGGCAAGGGGGCGTGGTGACTTCACGTCATTCACCCACCCCTCTCAACACGTCCGATCAGCTGGAGGGACTTTCTCCCTGATTGAACAGGTACTTAACCGTCATAGTGGGATAGACATGTGTAATTGCTCCTGACGACGGCGTGTATTCACGCTGAAACGTGCGTCGAGCGCTTTCTTTATATATATATATATATATATATTATTTTCACATTAGGTAGCACTTAGGTAGTCAGTATGCTGGGATAAGTTAGTTAGTTTACCAGATTGTTCAGGATTTTTAGGTAGGCAGCTTTAGTCCTGTGTGGTGTTTCTAGACCTTGTATAGGGTTATTTATCTTAGGTCTGTTTAACCCATTTGTCTACAGGATTTCCAGTCTGCCTTATGATAGTGGGGACTCTTCACTTTTTCTTGGGTTATCAGCCCTTATTTAGTCCTTATTTAAGGAACTGTGGGAGGCAGAGGGTGGAGATAGGATTTTTTTCTGTTTACTCCCTTCCACCCTTTCAATCCCTTTACTCATTTATATGTGACTCCCCTCTCTCTTCCTTCTTGTTTTCCTTTCATTATCTGGTACTACATATGTACTTTCTGTGTTCAGAGCTACTTTCTTTGGGATCCCCTTGTTTCAAGGGTCTCCTCGTTGTATGTATAACTCCACTGGCCACTCCCCAAATGGCTACTAGAGGTGCTTCCTGGGGCAGTGACATTCAGTGTCTTCTCCCTCTGCATGGAGACACTGAACTTTCCTCATAGAGTTGCATGTCTATGATTAAATGCATGTCTATGAGGAGATGCTGATTGGCCAGGGCTGTGTTTGGCATGTGCTGACTCTGCCCCTGATCTGCCTCCTTGACAGTCTTAGCCAATTCAGTGCTTTCCTATGGGAAAGCATTGTGATTGGCTTTGATCAACACTTCTGATTATGTCAGGCAAGCAGGCAGATCTGGGGCAGAGCCAACAGCAGCCGACAGCAATAAAGATAAAATGTCACTATATTTAGAGGGGAAAGGGAAGGGAAGGGAAGGGCAGGGGAGGCTAGATTGTGTTTTTAACACTATAGGGTCAGGAATATGTTTGTGTTCCTGACACTATAGTGTTCCTTTAACCCCTTAAGGACCAAACTTCTGGAATAAAAGGGAATCACGACATGTCACACATGTCATGTGTCCTTAAGGGTTTAAGGTTCTAAAATTGCATCTTTTGTAAAACTCTTACTCTCTCTATTCAGAACCATGTAATCTGTTTTGATTAATGGTTATCACAAGTGAAGATAAGCCATAACTTCGGCAAGACTGCAAATGAGTCATTGCAATACACAAGATACTAAAGACACAGTAATGGAATAAAACATTCCCTGTCAGCCTCCTGTATCGATGCATAGCATTTGTTTGTTATGTAAATACAAATAATACAAATAAAACAACTTAATGTAAATCCATATGTTAAAGAAAATACTTTCGCAGTGATCACAATCTTCTCTTTAGTGGTTCCTGAATATCATTTATTTTCTGGTGCTAATTTTGTTTAAGCGGCACTTAGAAAAAAGTGTCAACTCTTGCAAAGAATGGTTAAATAACGGAAAGGAGTAGGGTAGCTATGTAGCAAGCAGTAGTGTCATATTAGAGCGTTCAACTGTGACCCCGAGATTTTCTTCTTATTCTTCTTATTTTATTATTTATATAGCGCCAGCAAATTGCATAGTGCTGTACAATGGGTGGACTAACAGACACGTAATTGTAACCAGACAACTGGACGTACAGGAACAGGGGCCCTGCTCAATGAGCTTACATGCTAGAGGGAGTGGGCTATAGTGACACAAAGGGTATAGGTAGGGGTAACGAAATAGGTTGCTAGAAAAGTTTTCACTGAGAGATTAGTAGGTTATTTTTGACAGTTGCAGGAGAGGAGTCATGGGGGAGGGGGATGAAAACCTGCTGGCAGTATAATTGACACTTTTCTTAGTATATAACATCTAAAATGGTTTGCATGTAGATGGTAGGGAAGTGTAAATGTTGTAATCAAATAAGATCCTTAAGGAGAAAGTAGTTAGAGAAACACTAAAGTGTTATAAATACAAACCGGTATTCCAAGTGTTTTAGTGTCACTGTCCCAGGTAAAATACAGGTCCCACCATAAAAATGAATAACATGAATTATTTTTTAACCTTTTTCATGTGCTGCTTACCTCCCCACCTCCTGAAATGTCATGAAAGAGACATGGATCCTCATAGGGGACATGTTGCCCTCGTATGGGGGCTCCCACATCATGTGACCAAGTTTTACTTGGTCTGATCCACAGAAACGCTTCTAGGGCCTCAGTGTGACAGTAACTAGAGGAGTATTTAAAAAACTTAAAAAAAACTGTTTCTAAAAAACTTTAGGACCACTGACTCCAGGATACCATGTCTGACTTTAGTGGTCTTTTAAGGGCAGTTTATCATTTTGTTTTTTTTAATAGAACTAAGTTGACATATATATATATATATATATATATATATATATATATATATATATATATATATATATATATTAGATGTGCTGCCATTTAAGAATCTCATTTCTACAAAAAAAAAGTTTCAAAACAGTACCCTTGAGGTGAGCATTTAAGCATTTTTTAGCTATTTTATGTGTATAATGCATATTTTTTCCCCAGAATATTTCTGTGATGAATAAATGGTTGGAAGGATTACTTTTCAAGACATAGAGAACCAACACGAAGGGAAAATCTTTGCAGTGAAATGGTTGAGTGCCGCTATGTCACACGTTACTAGACGAGTCAGTTCCATTTCTAATTTAACACACAGCAATAGATACGAGGTGTGTTAACCCAAAGGTTACATCTTTTTAATTACTCTAGTGTATTGATAGAAAGGAGGAGATGTGTTAAATATTTCATTACCAACAGCAATAAAACATTCATTTTGATTTCACAATTAATCCATAATGCATTTATCTTTACCCATGAATTTTAATCATTTATCATTTTTGATTATTTTTACGGTAACCAGACTTCATGAACATTCTTAAATTTTCTGTGTAAGGTCTTGTATTTAAATTCAGTTAATTACATTTCATTTCATAATCTCTCTGGTATCATTTTCTTCTCTTTTTTTTATATTAGTTTTATTTTAAAACCCAATCTCATTATGGAGTGAGCCATCTAAGATTGTTAAATAATGGCAAACAATCAATAGGAGTATTGTGAATTTTAATTAACATAATATACAGGTCACAATTTTTTTTTATTATTATTCGTTTGATCAGTTGGATTGCTTTTCTGAATTCTCATGGGGAATGCAAAAAAAAGATTGCATCTACTGTACTTTTAATTATCAACCATTTCATATTAAAAGCAGATCATTAATCAAAATATATAAGTGCAAAAGCTTTGCATAAGTGCATGTGAATGGGAGATATTCACTTTAGCCAATACTTCATATTTGCTTAGAACCCTAAGACAACTCTTTCTCTAAGTGCCAATTTTCCTCCTCCGGTAATTATACCACATAGGGTAAGCCTGCAGGTGCCAATGAATAATTTTGTAAGTTTATGTTTAAATCTAAATGTTCATAGAAAATATTGATATTAGGGCTATTAGTTTTATGGAAAGTTGTAATTAAGGGTACTTGACTGATAGCATCTTTGCAAGTGGTACTTGGTTGGAAAGAAGTTAAGAGACACTTCGATAAGCAACTGCGCAAACATGCAATTATTACTCTCATCCAAGATGACCCAGCTTCTCTGTCATATTGCCATTCTATCTCCTTGCTCACTTTTACTTGACTCCCTTTCATTTTACTTTGTCTTTAACTTATGTTCAGCTCTGAAACTACTCTTTTAAAGTGACCAGTGATTCCATGGATGTTGACATTCAGTCTACGTTGAGTGCTAAGCAGTATTGAGGTGGGACTATCCCGTAGAGGACTGCGTTAAATCTCATGTCCGTAGGCAGAAAATACAAAAGTTCGTTGCCACCCATCTCACTGTAAAAATATTGAAACAACTATTTAAAAAAATAAAAAGAAATTATGTGATATATAAAATGTATAACATTATCAGCCACAACAAAACAAAAATCAAGTGGATGAACTCCGCTAATCCACAGGCCAAGACACATCAAAAGGGAAAGAAGTACTATGTTCTGAATAGATAGTTATACTTGAAAAAATAGAAAAAATATTTTGCCAAAATAACACTAAGCGGTCGGGTTATGTATACACACGATTAAGACCATTGGGTAATCTTGTATACCAGGTGTCTGTGAGTATGAATAAAATATTTTTACTGCAGACCTTCTATGAGAATGTATTTCTTTTATTTTTAGTAGAAGTCTATTGGGAGAAGGTCCATAGAGGTCCAGATCCATATTTCCTACTCCAATAAAACAAGAGTGGTGCTCATCTACAGACCTACTAGAATATTGACCAGTTCCTAAACAAAAGTGAGAAGGGATTTTATGTGATTGAATGCAAGCTTATGGCAGCTAATTCCTCAATACTTCTGTACCAGTATAAATGTTTCTTATATGTAGAACATGCTGGTGTTATACAAAAAAAATAGGTATTACTTATTTATTTTATTGTTAATGAAGCTAGCATCGTTTCCTAATTTGTATTGTAACTTATGTCTTTTCATGTTGGGATCAATTAATTATCTTTACCTTTTTTTTTTGTTGAATCTGTTTAACGCTGTTACAGCACATTAATAATAAGGAAAGTGAATGAAGAGTTGCACAGTTATTGCATGCATTTAAATGAGAGCTGGACTTCTTTAGTATGCCAAAAGTCAAACATCACTATGTTTATTTACTAAAGTGTGTATTATGACAAAGAGAAAGATCAATCTACAAACTTTAGATAGGGTAGCTAAAATATAAATATTTATGTCAGTTATTCAACTAACATGGCTATTTAAAGTTGTTTTTTCTTCTGCAGAAATGATCATATAATAACAAAGTAACCAGGAAAGGTACATTCAGATTACTCTGGTTTTCAAGTACCCTAACCCAACATCCAGGAGTTGTTACTATTACCAAATTTAATGGGTAATAGAAAGGCTGAATCAACCTTGCCAGGATTTGAACCTGCAACCCAAGGGTTGAACAGATTTTACTGATGATGCATTAACCCACTGAGCTATCTCACCGGCCATTTAGGTAGAATAGAAATTAATATTTAATCCAGCTAATTACTGGAGGTCATCTGAATGCTAACATTACTACTGTCCCAAGTTTGCACAATATTCATTTTAATTTATGTGTCTTTTTCCATCTTTATACTGCACGTTAATTTAAAACCACAAAGTTATGTCCAAATGAAGACAGGATAAAGTGGATCTATTCAAATGTTGAGGTCTCCTCCCTAAAAGTTAAGTCAAAGTACTAACATGAATTAAGACAATTATCTACAAGCATATTGCACGTAGCACGGTCAGTGCTACATTCATGGTAAGTAAATGCATGATCAGGAAGGTAGTTGGAAGAGCAATGTATTTGGTGCATTGCCACATGCTAGTTTGGAGGTTGAAAACATTTAAGGTAATCAATGCACAGTGGGATATAATAATGCACCTGTTTGGTCAACTGTGAATTTTGGCATGTCTGCTGGGCTAAACATATATTCAAAAAGGGGGGTACTATGAAGCTCCATGTGGATGCTACTAGGTACACCTGACATGGAATAGTATGGCACTATCAATATGTTCTGTTGCATGTGAAATAATCTCTGTAGGACAAAGAATGTATATGTTCTGATGGGTGAATTATTTTACTTAAATATAACCACGTTACTCTAAAGGATCTACTTTCAGCTTTCATTCATGAATACACATTACGCAACTACCCTCAATCTCTAAACAAAAAAATTAAATACTTTATTGTTCGGGCTAACAAAGTAAAACTGGGTAGAATTTAAACAAAATAGATGAAATAGACCTTGACATTGTAAAAGTGCAAGGTTGACATCCATCTGTTCTTATTATGGCTTATTGTAAATCCACTGTCCTCAGGCCACACATTAGACATGCGCACACATTTTCTCCGTCGAGATTGTCCAATTCGAATGCCTTTTAATCCATACAGGAATGAATCGTTTCATCCAGGATTTACCTGTGGAGTCTTATTCATAGAACGAGACTTGACAGGCAAATCCCAGATGAAAGATTCATTCTGGCGTGGATTAAAAGACATTTGATTTGGACGAACTGGCCAGAAATATATTTTGCACGAGTCTACTACTCATCAATTCAAAATCACAGAGATCAATGAATGAAAAACTTGTTGCTTGATGCTGAAAAATAGTATTATAATTGTTTCCAACATATTATGTTCTCCTTAGATAGGATAGCTGGCGTGCAAGTAGTATTGGAAGAACAGTTGTTGCTGTGCTGCATTTCATATCAGCCAATTTAATATAATGAAATTGTTATGTGCTTCACTAATAGAGAACAGCAGCATCACTCAGAAATCTGACAAATCACGTCTTTTATCTGAATTAGTCTTCGTCTCTCTTTTCCTGATTCAGCATCACTCACCTCATACAATACAGACTTGGGCTGGCAGCAGGAGGGAGAATTGAGCGCCAGTGAAACGGTACCAACTTCACAGCTCAAACAGTGATTTATCCCATGCCCATTTCGGGATCCTCCTGAAGACAAATCAGTTTCTATTAGACTGATCTTTGCCTGGAATGTGGATCGATAGTTTATTTAAAAATGAAAACGTTGGCTGTGGATGAATATACTTTGTAAACAGCAGCTGTGACAAAGGAGGAAACAAACGCTCAGGGTGACAATTGTGAATGAGGGATCAGAATACAATATCCCTTGAAGGTCGAACACATGATGATTTATGGAAGCAGTACTGAGATATTAACATTGCCTTAGATAGAGCCATATGTATACAGCTCTATCTAAGGCAATGTTACTATATATATATATATATATATATATATATATATATACACACACATATATATATATAAATAGTATTATTGCATTTTTTTAATTTAACGCATGTTTAGCTCACTATTTATTGCTAGTATTTTCACCAATTAACCCTTTTGGTTTCAGCTTGTATCTACAGTGCCAGATTAAGAGCTCCCATGGGCTCAGGGAATTGTAAATAATCATCCATGATGACACAACCCAAAAAGCGCAAAGGAAGACTCGGTGCTGGAGATAAGGTGAATAATTTGTATGTTTTTTATTTAACATAGGGGGCATCAGATATGTATTCTTAAAGTTGAAGTGTTCTTTTAATTAGATTGTGTGCATCTTGAAAAAAAATCTTTGTCTGGGTGTTTGTTCCCATGTTTTTTAATTACTCCTACCTATTGATCCTTTACTAACAGAGAAAAAAGGTAATTAGGGAGCACACTCAGAACATGCAGTAGTAGAGGTGTGTCTGTAAAGACAAAGAAAAATATAATTTACATATTAAGGGAGCAGACAATACAAAATAATGCATATCATTTAAATCATATCATTCTACTTAAAATCACCTATTTTGGTAAATAAATATAGGGATTTGGTCTTACCATATGGCCATATAATGTTAAAGGGACAGTATAGTCACCTGAACAACTTTAGCTAAATGAAGCAGTTTTGGTGTATAGAACATGCCCCTGCAGCCTCATTGCTCAATCCTCTGTCATTTAGGAGTTACATCTCTTTGTTTATGAACCCTAGTCACACCTCCCTGCATGTGACTTGCACAGCCTTCCATAAACACTTCCTGTAAAGAGAGCCCTATTTAGGCTTTCTTTATTGCAAGTTCTGTTTAATTAAGATTTTCTTATCCCCTGCTTTGTTAATAGCTTGCTAGACCATACAAGAGCCTCCTGTATGTGATTAAAGTTCAATTTAGAGATTGAGATACAAATTTAGGTAAATTACATCTGTTTAAGGTAAATTACATCTGTTTGAAAGTGAAACCAGTTTTTTTTTTCATGCAGGCTCTGTCAATCATAGCCAGGGGAGGTGTGGCTAGGGCTGCATAAACAGAAACAAAGTGATCTAACTCCTAAATGACAGTGAGTTGAGCAGTGAAATTGCAGGGGATGATCTATACACTAAAACTGCTTTATTTAGCTAAAGTAATTTAGGTGACTATAGTGTTCCTTTAAGTCCAACACTAAGGCACAGTACACCAAAATCAGGAGGTTCACACTAATTTTAACATGGGAGATGAACATACTAACTGCAATACTAAATGTTGAAACAGATTCCAGAGACTTTTTTTAGTGGTCATTTCAAAGGGACACCTATAGTGGATTAGAAGAGTGCTCAACACAAAAGATATCTGGTCAAGATTCCACATATACATAGAAAAAAGTGTATTGGGAGGCACACCTGGAACATGTATTTCTCAGTAGTGAAGCTAATTTGGCTCATTGGTTCTCAACCAAAACAAAACCTAGAATTTGAGCTGTATATCTGTGTAATCATAATTTACTTCATTCACTTTAAGTGCATCCACACTTATTATATATAATTTTGTTGAGGAGAAATAGGGATTGAATTTCCCATCAAATATGTATATATGAAACATAATTTAAAATAAATAAAATCTAAAAAAAAAAGTGTGAGAAATAAAGAACATTTGCTATTTTCCAAGTTCTGTGAATGTCACAATACCGTCAGCTTTCACTGCAATAAAATATACATATATGTCTTCACAAGTCCCACGAGTATGACTCTACCCCTCATGTACGTGTTTTATGGGGTTTTGGAAAGTTACAGGGTCAAATATGCTTTCCCCTTTTCAGTTTACACACATTGACATTTTCCAAATTGGCTCAAAGGACCTATGTTGCCTTTAAAAAATGTATGTCAGCAAAGGAATGAAACGTACTTCCATCATGGCATAACATTTGCAAATGTAGAAAACCCATAGTATTCAAACTGGGTTATGTCTAGCATTTTTAGTAGCTACTTCGTCACCCTCTGGCCAAAGATAGTGTTCATATTATTTTTTGCCATTTTTCACACACAATCTGCCATTTCACTGATTAGATCATCATCATTATACAGTTTACTGCTCTAAAACACTCATATCTGTGTTCAGCTATGTCTTACAGTTACAACAATACCCCCCATGTACAGGTTGTATGGCGTTTGGAAAGTTATAGGGTCAAATATATAGCTTGCAAATTAAACTTTCTGGACTTTCTGCCTGGGTTGTCATGCAGGTCCCTCAATATATAATTCATAAAATCATATTAATAGAGAATAATAGGTCAGTTGCAGCAATATATACAGACCCTTCTATGATGAGTTACGTTTTCATTTCCATTGCAAACTTAAATATGTGTGGTTGCTGTATGTACAGGTTGCAATATAGAGACATTTAAACTTTATACATTGGTGTCATCTATTTCTAGTCAATGAGAGCATGCCCCTTTCTCGACGTTAACTGATGCGGTTTATATAGAATTTAGAACATTCTTATTTTGTAACAATAATTCTGTTGCATCTTGAGACAGATACATAAGTCTTAAATAGTCTAATGTCCACAATGTAGGATAGTGATTGTTTACTGCCTTTATCTCTGTAAAGAAGACAGAAAAGGGGCATTTTGCCATGCTGCGATGAAAGCTCTTTTTTCATGGATATCGGAAACCATATAAAAATGAAGCTGAAAGTGATTTTGAATGATTTGTACAGCGCTACGGAATTTGATGGCGCTATATAAATAATAAAATTAAAATAAATAATAATAATAATTTGCAGCCTGCTATTTGCATTGATCAAATACCGAAATACTGTATGAATAAATTGATAATTTGGTAATTTATACTAACAATGTATCAGTACTATTTTGATCTTAAATTCTTACAAATGTGTCTCTGTAGTCTTGAAATTAAATACCAGATTTTATTGTAAAGTGTTTGTACAATTACAAGGCATTATTCATGTTTTACAAACTGTTAGTTTAGTGATAATAGAACCAAGTAAGGGCATTTAACACTTTCTGTGTATCCTTTCTGTTCTGCTATGAATGAGGGTAGTGATTAGATGGATTGCTGAGGGTTTCACTTGCTGGTTGATTACGAGCTGATTGAGAGGCGCAGTGAAATCTGCTGTCGCAACAGAAAGCTTAATTTAGTTTAGAAACACAGATCTGTCATGTATAATAAGGTCATTAAAATATAATCAGGTTACAGCATGTTATGTCACAGTACATTATCACTTCGATCGTCAGGGTGGGGTTGGGCAAATTCCACAGGCACCTAACTAGCAAAGGAGAAACAGTTTCACTTCGAACCTGAATTTCAGCAAAATCTTGTAAATAATGGTACGTAAGTTTCCTGATATAATGTAACAAAGGCACTGGACTCCATTAGTGTTCCTTCATAATTTACTACTATTTCTAGTATCTGGGTGAAGTTCAAAGCACTTCTTATGCAGTTAGATGACCAATGGGTAGCTCTGACTCCAACTCAAACTGAAAAGTATAGATCAAAACAAAACGTAAACAAAACTTGGAATTTGCGCTACATGTTGTTCAACCATAATTCACCTCTTTCATATTAAATGCACCCACACTTATTATATATAATTGTGTTCAGGAGAAACAGTGCTTTCCTTTCACATCAGATATTTATATATTAAACATAATTAAATGAGAAAAAAATATAAAAAATGTGAGAAATTAAGATTTTTTTTAGTTCTGCATGGCATTTTAACTGTGAATGTCATAATACTGTTAGCTGTTACTGCAATAAAGTACACGTATTTGAATTCAGTGATGTCTTCTGAGTACAAAGTATCCACCATGTACAGGTTTTATGGTGTTTTGGAAAGTTACAGAGTCAAATATAGCACATTACATTTTTTAGTTTAAACACATTGAAATTTGCCAGACTGGTCATGTTACCTTTGAGACCATATGGTAGCCCAGATATGAAAATTACCCACATGATAGCACACCATTTGCAAAAGAAGACAACCCAAGGTATTACAAATGGGGTATGCCCAGTCTTTTTTAGTAGCCACTTCATTACAAACACTGGCAAAAGTTAGTGTTCATATTTGTGTGTGAAAACGCAGAAAACAGATTTTCACTGACGATGTCATTGTTGTGATACATTTTACTGTTTTGAAACACTAATATTTGTATTCAGTGAAGTCTCCCGAATAAAACAGTCCCCCCCCCCCCCCATAAATCAATATATTTGTAAAATTTAAAAATAGATGTATAAATATTCAACTACTTGTCTAAGCAATTACCTTTGAGGAATAACCAGCTCATTTTATGTATATATTTCTCTCCCTTTGACCCTTACCCTCCCCCCCTTTTTTTTGGTTTGATTATGTGTTACCTATTAAGAGCTGGATACTATCCTAGCTTTTTTACTAATGTATTAAAAGTTAGTTTTTAACTCTATAACAGGCCACTGGACAGAATATTTCTCTCTTGTTTCTCATTTACTTCTAAGGGTTATCCCCTATTGTCTCTGTCCTATTTACACCTTACATGCTTCTATCACTCCTAGTTCATACATTCCAAATAAGTTTGGGATGTTTGTGTAATTTCACCTCCATTTTAGGTACTTTCTGGCAATTGCCTTTATCCAGGATGGCTACTGTAACTTGTATTCCCATAATCCAAGTCATTGGTATTGGGCTGTTTAAAGCACAAACTGTACATGTGCGGGCGTCTTCCAAGTGCATTTGCCGTTTAGAGACTGGGGAGAGAGCTCGGTCTACAGCATAAATGGCCCCTGAACACCCAGGGAACTGGGAATAAATCACTGGGACCAACAGGAAGCATAAGAAATAAAGTAAAAGTGCCTGCAAGGTGAGTTAAACCAGAGTTTAAATAACCAGAGTTAAAAGGCACCACTGCATAAAGGCATCACAGCATAAGGCACAGCTGCATAATGCATCACAGTTTAATGTCATCACAGTTTAAAGGCATCAGAGTGTAAAAGTACCATAGTATAAAAACACCACAGTATAATGGCACCACAGAATAAAGGCACCCTAAAATAGCAAAAACAAATAAAATAATGAAGAGAAAAAACATACATTTCCATAAGTGAAGGGAGCAAAATGCTCACACATTAAAGGAAAAAAGACTATGGGACCTATGCAGGGATACTCCTTTTTTTATTCTTTATTTTTGTTGTGCAAGTTATAACAAACGAGCCCATGTTGCCACAACAGCAGTCACAAGTGTAATATCATTGTACATTGTCAAACATGACAAGGATAAAGTCTGTACACTTTTAGAATGTTAATACTCGAGTGTCGGTCTGATAGGGTATGCGTGTCAGAATAGAACATGCTGTAGTCAAAAAGTAACTGTAACACACGGAGAGTATAAAGATAGGTACACCTAAGGGTCTTCAGGCTGCGTACAGTTAAATATTATAAACACATTTATTTGTCTATTATAATATTAACCTAAAACATAATAATATAGACATGAATAATGTGAGATAAAACAGTTATAGTACTTGTCTAGCTAGGAGGCATATGAGTGGAAGTATAAGCAAGCAATTAACTTAATACAACGATATAGACGTCACTTGATAGACATTTGTATGACAGTGCTGTAAAAAGCAGGGAGATTAATGCTTCAGTGGGGCTTGCTTAGAGTGCATATTCTGATACAGGATACAATGACTCTGTATGTGAAGGAGAGTAAAATAAACATGCTTAACCGAATTAAAAAAAAACTAATAATAACAGGCTCCAACAGGATGGTATACTTTATGACTAGAGGGAAGCACCTCTATCAGCTGAAAGGGGAGGAACTAACCCATATATATATATATATATATATATATATATATATATATATGCTGCCATGACATTAATAGACGTGTTTTGAGTTATTTTGAGGGGACAGCAAATTTACACTGTTATACAGGCTGCACACTTGCTACTTTACATTGTAGCAGAATGCAATTTCTTCACTGTCACATGAAAAGATATAATAGAATATTTACAAAAATGTTAAGGGTGTACTCACGTTTGTGAGATACTGTATAAATAAAGTACTTTTTATTTAATTTAAAAACTGTTTTATAACTTTATTTAACTTTAAAAAACGTTTTTACAGGCATGAGGGGGACAGCCTGAGAGTTCAGGCAGTCCTCCTGCAGGCACTGCATAAGCCAGCTATGCCGGCCATGTGATCGCGAGGACCCTGCAATCACATGGCCCAGGATTGCAACTATTGGCGTGGGATCTGCAGAGACCTGGTAAGTGCCCCAGTAAATGCCCGCTGTCCTTAAGGGGTTTAAATGGGTGTGTTATTGTTCAAGACAAGGGGACCTCCTTAATATAGTTTTCAAAATTGCTAAGCAAACAATGTCATTGCACAAGTCTTTCATTCTATGCATTCATTATACTCATTTAATAGCATTTAATTAAATTCTTTATAATTGAAGTATGTTAACAAAACTTTTAATAAGACTCGTAATTTTGTTGTTGAATGGGAAAGAAGGGAATACAACGGTATCAAGGATTTGATTATCATTGGGTAGTTGGGTGGGGAGATAATATTCCCAAAGTTGGTTGGTTTTGCAATGGCCTGGAGATTTCCACCTGTGTGTTCTGCAAAGGGAATAAAGGCTGGAGCCCTGGACAAAAGTTAAGGAATCTGGTTAAAATTGGAAATATTAGACTCAACATTAATTATTTACAAAGGTGGATTGGGTAAAGGGGGACTGGGCAATGGGCAGAGCTAAAAAACAGATATGTTCCAGAGTCAGTGTGTGTAAGACCCTGAGTAAGTTTATAGTTGAGAAATTGACAGACATGGGAACATATTTGCCAAAACGCTGCTGTTTTTATAACTCTGCATCCAAGTCTACAATTTTTTTAATAGATGGAAGAGCACATGCTCCCACTTGCCATACAAAGGGCTTTCAGGCCAGGGACAAAATTCAGCAAATTAGCAACAAATTAGCAAATTAAATGCTTGATAAAGGCTCCATCTGGAGCTGAAACGTTGCATGGACTATTCCAAGAAATCTGCCTGACACCCATCTTTATGCGCCCAGTGCATTTTCTTAATTTGTTTAAAATCCCATGTTACTAAGGGTGGCAAAAATAAGAAAATTATAGCTCATAATGTGATCGATGTTTTGTAAAAGGTGTTATTTTTTTTTCCTTAGCTCCTTTAATCACATTTGAAGTCCAATGACAAGAACACGTTTTAAGAAACAGAAAAGACAATCAATAAATAATGGTTTAGATGAGAATGCTTTTATTTTCCTAGTATAATGATCGAAAATCAAGATTTTATTAAAGATAGCAGCAAATAATATGTTTATCTAACCAATATAGAAAACAGTTAGGGAAACCAAGCGTGTTACTGCAGAAAACATGCAAAACCTTACAAGGCTCACTCCAAAACAGTCTATAAATTATCCTCACCATATTCAGTATTTCTCTTTATTTGACTTGCAAACAGGGATGCAACTTTTCCAAGAATAATCTTTTTTTACATTTTTTTCTCATTTATTGTTTGTCAAGAAAAAAATTATAGTTTATTAAATATGTATAATAAACATTGTTTTCACCAAGACGTATTCAAATGCAATACATAATTAAAGTTTTTTTTTAGTAATCCTGTAAAATTATTAATAAAGATAATGGTCCAATGTATCAAAACTAGAAATTATATCAATGGCTTTAATAAACTCTTGGCATGACACATAGAAAATCCACCAATTTTAATTAACGTAATTAAAGTCTGGGGGCTTGTATTACTCTAGTTTACGTTTGATTGATTACCAGTGTTGAATTATGTTCAATTGGTTTAAAATTAATGTCTTGAAGGGAGGTTTTTGAGACCAATCATCTGTTTTTTTTTCTTAACAGCTATTTTATTATTATTATTATTGTTAATAATAATTATTATTATATATTCCATTAATCCATCTAGCTCAGTGGTTTCCAAACCAGTCCTCATGACTCACCAACAGTCCATGATTGATGTATTTCATATTTTTATTTAAATAGGGATACTGACAAAACCTTGACTGTTGCTGGGTCATAAGGACTTGTTCGGGAACCACTGATCTAACCAAGTCAGCTGAGAACATTTCCCTTTACATTTTAGTTTTGAAATAAATAAAAAACCATCTCTTAGTTTCCTGTGTTCATATTTTTCAGACAATTAAAAGCCAATAGATTTAGCTTACATTGACAATAAGAGTTAAATAAAGACTTCACTTTATATTATCTAATGCGTTGTCTGTAATAACGTTTCATGATCTATTGCCTGTAATAGTAGACACATAAATTGTCTTTTACTGTATCACCAATCAAATCGAACAAACTATTGATTCTCCAAACACACTAGAATCTTTAGGTATGGGACCTGAACATTTATTTTTCACATCAAATCTGCTTATGACAGCAGATCCTCCTGATAGTGGATATCTTTATAAAATGTAAACCTTCACCTTTATTATATGCCTCAATTCCTCCCCTGTTTTTTCCACTAGCAATAGATTGCTGATTTAGATGAATAATTGAAACTTACTTGACTAATTGCTGTAGAAAATATACTGTTTGGAGCAAGAGGATATATTTGATGTGCATAAAATTCTATTTGATTCGCCAGATCTGTCTGTAGAATCCTGCATCCAGGGTATCTATTTTTAACTCACAGATGAAAATAAAGGGGAGTTTGCAGCTATCGGTTTCAGGGAATAAAACCTAATCTTGGTTCTGCTGTTTAACTTTTAAAACAATTTTGCAACTCTTAGAAGATCTCCATGGATATTGGGTTGGTAACCTTGAGAGGTATCCCAATAATTATGGTGCTACTTAAAATGCCCTAGTAGAAAATATTCTCCACATAGAGAAATAGAACATTATTAGCATTTGTGAAAACAAAACAGTAATACATCTTATTAAAACCTTCTTGAATTCTTAAACCTGTTGCCTCAGCGTAGAGCTCTTGGTCAGTTCTTAACTAAGTAATGTCCTTTGTTCAAAGTTGTGAAATTTGCATTGTCCGTTATAACCATTGCTCTTTCATTTCAATATGGTAAAATGATCAGTAAAGCTATTTCTAACTATTGCCTCCTTCTCTACAAACAGTAGAATTTTATTAGTGGGCCAAGTTTGTATTTTCTTTTCTGAAGATATCTAATTTGTTGCATGTGGATGTCTTATTTTCTTATTTGTAAAGGAAGAGTTAAATGATACACCAGATGAATGAATTCAAATTTTCCAGCCTTATTTACGCCTTGATTTGTTAAAGGAAAACCTACGTCTTAGGAATACAAAGATGTATTCCTAACACTAATGGGTCCCACTGGCCCTATCTCCCCTGCTCCCCAAGATGGCAAGTAAAGGGTTAAATAACCATTTTTTATCTTAACCAATTCCAGCTCCGATGTCGGGCTTCTCCTCCGTTGACGTCAGCCGATCTTTAGGAACTAATGCACATGATTGGCAAGCACTGCGCATGCATTAGGCCTTCCCCATAGGAAAGCATTGAGTGAATCCTTTCCTGTGGGGCTTTAAAAGATGCTGGACATCCTTATCCAAAGCGTGAGGATGTCCAACATTGTTTCACTAAGTCAAAGACAGCTACTAGAGGGTCTGAAATTGCAATGTTTTCAGCTGCAGGGCATAGGGAACAGGGACAAAGCACCCAGCCCACTTCAATGAGGTGAAGTGTTCTGAGCGTTAATGGTGTCCCTTTAAGTTATTATTATTATTATTATTATTATTATTATTATTATTATTGTTGTTGTGAAACATTATTCCAAAAGAGAAAGTTATTGATATATAACCACAATTGTGAATAAATGTTCTGTATTTATTATCAGATGCATTTGGGCTGTGAAGAGTAAAATGGTCAGCCAAAGAAGTAGCAATGGCCTTTTGTTACCATACCTTGACATTTTGGTATATTAAACAATTGTTCTTTCCCTTGATTGTTCTGGCCTTACCTATTAGTTTAGCATGCAGGAAATTAATTTACCCTCCTTTCTAATATTTGATTTTTTTTTTTAGAATATTCCTACTTCTGAAGGAATTCCACAAATCAAGCTGTAAAAAGACCATATGTAGGTGTACTTTCTGTGAGTAACAATGTTTATTTTTACCATTATGCATGGTAACAGCTTGTTGATGAAATGAGAAAAAGGAATGTTTTTTTTTTTTTGTGTGTGTGGTACAAAATGTAAATTATTTAATTTTGAGGTTGTCAAATTATTATGGACTAAAAGTAGAAACAGATGTTTGAATGGTTAAACTTGATGCACTGGAATTTTTTAAAATTACATTTTACCCAGAAACTCTTGCACACAAATGTATATTAATTACTCACAAACCTACACTTTTTTACTTCCACATATTAGATCATTCATTTATTCATTCATTCATTCATTCCAAACTGGTTATACATGTTCTTACAACTTAAAAATATATTTTTTGCTATTACTAAAGTTATCTGACCCCAGAAATAGCATGCAGCATGCTCGGAGAGAGAGAATTTTTGAGCTAAACAGGCCTTATAAGTCTGGACAAAGCGAATGACTCACTTGAGTGTCATTTATTTCCTGTTTCCTACTTTTTCTGGTGATTTTACAACAAGTGTTCAATGAACTAGAAGTAGTTATCCATTTATGGCACACAATGGAGTGTGCTGAAAACATCATGCTTTTCCAAGTGTAAATAAAATGTATTCAGTAGTTTTATTTATCCGTTGTATACATTGGTTAAATAAATGAAATTTTTATACACCTGTATCACTCAGTATTAAACAACTTACAAATTACATTGTTATCTAAATCCATTAACTTTTAAAGCAAACCTTTATAAAGAAAACAATGATGCTATTCCATGTTCTACATTTTCCTTTTTTTATGTTTTTTATTTTTGTTTTGCAGTTACAAAAGCAAAAATATGTACACGGCATCAGGAGAAACACATAAGAGATATTGTTCGATATAGTATACGTGTCAGCAAAAGGGCAAATGTGCATTTTATAAGTAAAGTTGAAGAAATGCACAATGTAAATAAATTATATTATGTACAAACTAGTGTACTTAGATGTCGGAAAACAAGCAAGTATTCTTTAAAATTTAAAATAGACTAACGTGTTTCACCAAATAACCGGCTTTATCAAAACTTTGATAAAGCCTGTTATTTGGCGAAATGCGTTAGTCTGTTTTATAGTTTTCATTTCTAATAAAAGTAATATATTTTTTACTCATTCTTGACCCTCCTGAAATTTACTTAGAAGATTTTATCAAGTGGACTCCTTCAGCAATATCCTTGGTGGGGAACATAGCACCTATGCAATTGGGATTGGGCAAAAAACCTTTTTGCTCTCTCTTTGTGAGTACCTCTTCTTTAATTTTATTTAATTTATGTTTTTTTTACCAGTAAGCACAATTTGCTGTTGTATTCTTTTACATAAACATCTATAACAGTGATTTTCTGCTCCCAAGTTTGGACACTTACACACCGCTACTGTGATCAGATCCAGACACACCATCTGCCAAGGCCCCATTGGACCAACATATCCACAGATGGGGATTGTACCACCCAAGCGCTATCATCTGGAACTGATCTGTAACTCTGTGATTTCCTGTCCTCTTCTTTTACATATCTACTGACTACCATCTGGACGTGAGGACATCTCCTTTTCTACCATATCGAACTATCTTATCTAATGCCTATGTGTAGGATAGGTTGTGTTTTGTCAGTAGCTGCAGTGGGAGTATACACCTGCCAGAAAGCCCAGCAGCATTACTAGAGAGCACATGAGACACCTCTCTGGTACATCATTGCCATCTAGTGGTGACATTTAGTGTGAGCCTGTTCAGAAGAAGCTTCTATCAAGCTTGCTAAAAGGTCAGCTGGTCACTGTAGTACTGATTAGTTCCCACTCTCTGTATACTAATTTGCTTATGTTTTCTCTTCATATAAACAGTATGAACCTTGCAAAGACTCCTCACTGTCTGCTGTTGCAACAACCAAAAGTCTGTTCTGTTTGTAGAAAAAATGCAGGCAATAAAGGACATGAGTCAAACAGGGGGGATAAAGGTTGCGCCAGAAATAATAAAAAAACAGAGTTGTTTAATAACATATATATATATATATATATATATATATATATATATATATATAAAAAATAAAATATATATATAAAAATATATATAGATATATATAGATAGAGATAGATAGAGATAGATAGAGATAGATAGAGATAGGTAGAGATAGGTAGAGATAGGTAGGTAGAGATAGATAGATAGATAGATAGATAGATATAGATAGATAGATATAGATAGATAGATATAGATAGATATAGATAGATAGATATAGATATATATATATATATATATATATATATATATAGAGAGAGAGAGAGAGAGAGAGAGAGAGAGAGAGAGAGAGATATATATATAGATATATGGAGGAAAAAATAGAATGATCAAATAAACAGCAAAACAATATGAATTCACCTGTGTGCAGACAGCAAACACACTTAGTGGGTATTAGGTGAAACAAACACACAAATTACCCTTAGTTAGCTGTATTGTAGATAAAGGATTCCTCTTATATCCTCAAGGCAATAACAACAAAACACCAAAAAATGGCAATCTACAATACAGAAATAATAGAGAGGGACATAGCGCAATATTGTCACAGAGAATAGAAATAAATAATATAGAGGATTGCACTCACAAACATAGTTTGATTGAAGGCATATCAAATATAATGGTGTGGAAACTTCAGGACTGGTTGGACATCAATTTCATGCATAGGAGGAAAAAGAGAAATAATAGTGCAGAGTATCCAAGTAAAAAAGTTACACACTTTATTCACAAATACACTTACAAAATGGAAGTGTCAAACAGGCACATCAGGTTCAGATGGAATAACGAATCCCAATGGAAGAATCCAATGGAGCAGGAAAGCCAGATGTACAAATAAAATAAAATAAATCCCCACTTATAGGATCCCCACTTACAATCCCCACTTATAGGATAAGTGAGATGGTGTAGGTAGGCAGATGTATCACCGGTATGAAGATCATAAAAAATATAAAAGAGACAGCAATAGTGCTCACAGTATAAAAGGTACTAGGAGTAAAGAATAAAGAAAAGGTACTCACATTCAATTGGGCAGACTAACTGCTCAATGTGTAGGCGTAAGTGGTATAATCCTCACTGTGGATTCCTTTGGAGTAGTCCTCACTGGAACTTAAAATCGGAAGCCAGGTAGAAAATAATAAAAAAGTAAAATGGCACACTCACAGTGGAAAGAGGCCAAAATACCTTTATTAAAATACAATTTAAAACAAACAGTTAAAATTTCCACAACGCGTTTCACCAAAGTGGCTTTCTCAAGTGGAGGTAGAAAAATCAAACCTAGCAGGCATAGGTTTGTATAGGGTGTGTGGGTGTGGTTTCTTTACATTTGGTGCCTAAATGACATCATAATTGATTTTATCACATTTTTTTTTAAAGATGAAATAAAGGTCTAGAATGATAGTAGACCAATTTAGGGACTGGTGTATAAAACATGGAAGCAAAAGTACGCTTCTAAAGGGGAGAAAATTACAAAAATAGCAGGTCACGTCAGCAAAATAAAGGATATGCACGTGATCTCACGACTGTCCTGGTCCCACTGTGTCTCTTTTGGTAGTCACCATTTTAAAGTCATCTCAGTTAGATGAAGAAAGGTGTCCATTTTGCTCTGGGCTTGAGTGGACCCTCAGGGTCAGATTACCCTTACCAGCCCAAGTAAATATGAATGCTGAGTGTTAAAGATGTGCAATGTACATGTATGTACTTTTATTAGGACTCACTAACTCTAACACATCCACATAAAAGTATATATTTAAAAAAATGTAGACAAATTTAAACTAAGTATTTATCTTGACTTTTCTGACAATTTCCATGCTTTTTATCAGTAGCATCTCCTCAAAAATGCAGTAAAATCGTGGGCAACCACCATACAATAAGGGACCTTTGCCAATGAATACACAGTCACCAGTGAATATAAAAATTATATACAATTAGAAAGCAGCAACTTAGGCCATTAAATGTACATGTAGTGACACTGTAGTGATAATCACTGTTGAATAAATATCAACGTTTGCATGAAAACCTTAACAGCTCTGCCTTCAGCAGCAGAGTGGGTGGTCCTCCCACGGATATAGCAGCACAGCAAAGTACACATTTCAACAACTTAGGACGCAATCCTATACTGCCAAACACTTTAAAATATTCCAATCTTTATTGAAAAAAATTATGAAAACATCCATTGAATAGCAGTAACATATCTGCTCCGACCATTTATGTGCCAGATGAAAATAGCGAGTCTACGCATTATGTGGGACTGAATCACTTTCTGAAGACCCCAATGTAAAAATGATAATCAAAAAAGATGGAGAAAAGTCTAGAAAAAGTATGGGAATAGGTTTTGCTTTATACATATGCTAGCAATTCTATTGGCTTAATACAAATTATATTGGCTTGTGGTACATTTTAATGTCCTTCTTGGATGGAAAGTATTTCTGCAATTCTGGAACACCATACCATCTGTCAGTAGTATGTAAAAGAAAACAGCATTATTAAAGTTTCTATAAATTCACTAAAAGTACAAATGTGTGATTAAAAGTGACAGGAAGATATGCGATGTGCAACATATGTTTCCAAGTGATTTATTTCTGGTACTACATTAAATAGTTAATATGTCCATCACATATTTAAAGTCATATGATTTCTTCTAACGTCAGTCTGTTGAGATTGTTACTTACAGTAAAGGATAATTGAATTATTTACTTTGCTTTCTGCTACATCTTTTAAGTGCTTTCTGAAGAGTCAACAGGACATATTTTTGTCTCAGAGGAAAAGCTTTGTGGTTATATAGATTTCACCAATACCAATTCACAGCTTCTTTATTTCAGGACACTAATGTTGTGTAGTGATATAATAAGAAGAAAATATTTTAGTTATTTATAAGCTTTTCCCTAGACTTTTCCATTTTCTGATGTTAAGAGTTTTTTTCATGTATGCAAATCAGTTTGCATTCAAAACCGCAGATTCACATTATCCGGGCAACATCGAACCATGACACAAATAACTTATTTGAGATCCTGACGGGGATTTTCCAATTACTAGAACTTGACTTCTCTCTGTATTTACAATCAAACATCCACAGAACATATGATTTAGCTTGTATTTTTAAATTTTCTTCTACAATTTAAAGATTTCTGTGATATGTTTCTTTGGAATTCGTTCTGCCAAACTTAGACTTTTTTTTATTTATTTATTTATTTATTTATTTTTTTTTATTATGTGTAAGTTTATAACATTCGCATGTGAGGTACCCCAAAGGCAATCCTCCAGCGCATGAAAACAGTCAGACAGAGGTATATGTTAAAACAAGCACATTTTTTTTTTGATTAAGCCATAATAATTAAGCCATTTTTTTCATTTTATTGATTTGTCCCTTTATTCACTAGGTCCTTAATTGTTACACTCTGTTGAGTTCATTGTTAAGAGCTGAGAAATAAGCCTAAGGTTCATAAATATCATATTATTGATACTTATGGTTCTAATAAAGAACCATTTTTCATAGGGTATCTACCATCAGTGATTGCTTTGCTTGTTACATTATTAAATGAACTGCAAATAAATGCATAAGAAAAATACCCCAGAAGAAAAGTATTTTGTTATTTTGTTGTTATCTGCACATGTTCTCTACACCTTGCCTTGCATATACAGGATTCATATCAATATCTAGGTCAATGGAAACCCTTCCAAGGCTTTTTATGCAGCAATTATGCTAGGAAATCCACAGCAAATGACATAGGCACCTTATGTTATGTAGACCAAAACCTATCAAATACCCTCTAGGTGTGTTGGAGCTCGGAGTGTCCCTTAAAGGCAACAGGATGCTGATGTCGACATTGCATGGGGATGAGCTTTAGCTACTTGTATGAGCAATCCATGAGTTTATTATTGGTCTTTCTAAATCCATGAAAAATTAATTGGCCATAGGTAGTATATCTGTGTAACTTGGTCAGTTGACTTTGCTTGTTATCTAGTTAGCTAGATGTCCATCACAGAAAGGTTACAAAAAAACATGCTGTCCATACTTCACCATTGCTTTACATGGAAACTGTATTGTATTTATAACGAAAAATATCAAGTCTTATGTATCTTATGTGTTTTCCTCTGCTTGACAATACCTTTAAAAATGAAGAGCTACTTTTGTCAAATGTTTTCACTTCCCTCAGCCGTCACTAGCGATGCCTGGGTGAATGAAGCGTTGCCTTGATGATTGTGAGATAATAACAATGGAGGCACCCGTGGTCTTGCGGTATCCTCCAAAGACATCTGCGCTAAACTCTCATGTATGCATGAGAGTACATTACTGACATTGTCTCCTGGCAGATGAAGCACTACAAGCTGAAAAAGACTCACCTGATGCTGATGGTGGCAATCCTGAGAGACAGGTTCAGGTGAGTAAAGCTAAGTTTCCACTGCACCCCGCAACCACCAGACTCCAAAATGTGACAGAGCCACTTTAATCTGTTTTTCCATTGCCACAAGGTCTTAAGATCTTATCTAAGTTATATGGTATAATATATTAGGCTTTTCATGTTGTAGACTAAATATTTAGACTCACCACTCCAACATTGAGCTGCCTGATTCCTATATTATATTATATACTATATACTTAAAGGGACACTATAGTCACCAGAACAACTACAGCTTAATTTAGTTTGTCTAGTGAGTATAGTCAGTCCCTGCAAGCTTTTTAATGTAAACACTGCCTTTTAACCCCTTAAGGACCGGCCTGTTTTTGCGATGTTTGTACATTAAGGACCAGAGCAGTTTTAACACTTTTGTGGTGTTTGTGTTTAGCTGTAATTTTCCGCTCTCTCATTTACGGTTCCCATACAAGTTATATATTGTTTTTTTCAGGACAAAAGGGGCTTTCTTTACATACCATTATTTGTATTATGTCATATATTGTATTAAAAAAAAAAAAAATATGGTGAAATTTTTTTTTAAAAAAAACATGTTTTTGGACTTTTACTTGAAAAATCTTTTACTTATCTACAAAAGCTAATGAAAAAAACTGCTAAATAGATTCAAAATTTTGTCCCGAGTTTAAAAACACCCAGTGTTTACATGCTTTATTGCTTTTTTTTGCAAGTTATAGGCCTATAAATACAAGTAGGAAATTGCTGTTTCAATATATATATATTTTAAATGTATCAATAGTGACATTGTAACATAACACACGTTATCTGTCATAAATCCCCGAAACACACCTAACATGTACATCATTTTTTTTAAAGTAGACAACCCAGGGTATTCAAAATTGGGTATGTCCAGTTTTTTTTAGTAGCCACCTAGTCACAAACACTGGCCAAAGTTAGCATTTATATTTGTTTGTGTGTTTAAAATGCAAGAAACGCTAACTTTGGCCGGTGTTTTTGACTAAGTGGCTACTAAAATAGGCTGAACATACCCCATTTGCAATACCTTGGGTTGTCTTCTTTTGCAAATGGTATGCCATCATGGGGCTAATTCTCATTCCTTGGCTACCATACGCTCTCAAAGGCAACCTAGCCAATCCGACAAATTTCAATAAAAAAAAAAAAAGTAAAATCAAGCCTTATATTTGACCCTGTAACTTTCACAAACACTATAAAACCTCTACATGTGGGGTACTGTTATACTCAGGAGACTTCGCTGAACACAAATATTAGTGTATCAGAACAGTAAAATGTATCACAGCAATAATATCCTCGGTGAAAGTGCTGTTTGTGTGTGAAAAATGCAAAAAACTTCAGTTTCACTGACAATATCATCGCTGTGATATGTTTTACTGTTTTCAAACACTAATATTTGTGTTCAGCGAAGTCTCTCGAGTAAAACAGTACCCCCATGTACAGGTTTTAGGGTGTCATAGAAAGTTACAGGGTTAAACACAGTGATAGCAAATTAAATTATCTGGACTTTTGGCCCGGGTTAGCAGGCAGGTCCCTCAAATTGCAATCATTAAAATTACTTAATTAGGTAAAAATATTACATAAATACGCACGTAGAATTTTAATATATATACATATTCATATATTTGACGTCTACGTGTATATTTATGAAATTATTTATGTAATTATGTATATGAACATATGTATATTTCGTATTGTTTTTATTTATTTATTTATTTATACATAGATATATATATCATTACATTCTGAGTGTATTTTGATATAAATATATATATATCAATATCAAAATACTGTTAGAATAAAATTGCAGATATATATATATTTTTTTATATTTATTAAAAATTATTTTTATTTTTGTTATTTATTTTTATTAACATATTATTTGTATTTTATAATAATATATATATACCATATATATAGTAATTATATATATTGTATATATTTGTGTGTAATTTAAATATAAGTGTATTTTTATATTAATATACGTATATATAAATATAAAAATACACTTACTATGACATTATATATATATATGATACATATACATATATTATATATAGGTATATATAGATATAATACATGTATATATATCATATATATATACACACATTATTATTTTTTTACACTGATTGCTCTATTTTTTTACTTTATTTTTGATTTTTCACTTGCAGGGAGACTGCCTGTCAGCACAGACAGTCCTCCTGCAGGCAGACACATGGACCCCTATTACGGTCATGTGATCGAGTGATCACGTGGCCGTGGGGTCCTGATCTGCCGAGGGGGGACTGCCCGGGCAGACAGGCAGTCCTCCTGGACCGGGTGGAGCACTGATCGCCGCCGTTGGACCGACGGCGATCAGGTAAGTAGCCCAAGACCGTTATGACGGTTCAGGACCGTCAGCGGTCCAAACGCACGTTTTACCGCTGACGGTCCTGAACCGTCAGCGGTCCTGAAGGGGTTAAAAGAGCAGGCAGTGTTTACATTACAGCCTAGAAAACTCTCAGCCAGTAGAGTGTGTAGCACTGATGTTCAGTGTCTCTTACACTCTGCATGGAGCCACTGAACTTTCCCTATTGGTTCAATGCATCTCTATGAATAGTTGCTGATTGTCCAGGACTGCATTTGACTCCACCGCTACCTCAACCCACCTCAGAATTTACTTTTTCCTATGGAAAAGAATTATGATTGGCTGAGGAGGCAGATCAGGGGCAGGGCCAGACAAAAGGAGTCCTGTGCGGCTCTGGACAAAAGTGATGAAATAACCTTTCTAGCCCCAGGTAAAGCGGTTGAACATAAATGGTGGTTTTAGAACTATATCAGCGGTATATACGTTTTTGTTCCTGACCACTATAGTTCTAAAACTTTTAACCACTGCTAAAATCTGAATAAACTATTTGCCAATATTTGGATTTGTTTTGTTATTCAGCTGAACTTCTACACTGTGTGCATAGTTTCTAAATAAAACTATGTATACACAAATACCACATTTAATTCTGGTGTGATACAAAAATATCTTTCTATGATGCAATTTCCAAGACTTTTCCAGTTTCACTACACCAGGGGTAGGCAACCTTCGGCACTCCAGATGTTGTGCACTACTTCTTCCCTGATGCTTTGCCCGCATTATGGCTGAAGGAGTGTTAAGGGAGACGTAGTCCATAACATCTGGAGTGCGAAGGTTGCCTACCCCTGTCCTATATCAATTAACCTTAAATATAAATTTCTTACAAAACCATATAAGAACGATTGCAAAGAACTTCCACATGCACCGGCATGGGAAAGTCTGTCATACTTCATTTACAATTAAAACTTTGGAAAGCATTTCTATGTTTTAAATGGGAGTTTTGTGCCATTGCTTATTACTCTTTCTGTTCTTGCTTTTTTCAATTTTTGCCCCCCGTTCTGTATATTTCATATTCTCCCGAAATCAACCAAGTAAAAATATTTTGCCCAAATTACTGATCAGATGCTGTTAACATACAAATGTTCAAAATTCTCCTACTGTTTTACATGTTTCAATTGTTACAGTGCGTAAGATACATTTGCAGATACACAGTTTATATGTTATACTGTTGGAAAGGACCTCTACTTCTGTTGATTTTTGATGAGTGGTATAGTTAATCTTTAGTTCAGAGATCTGAAAATAGAGATCTATAATTTACTCAGATATTGTGAACACAAAGGATATATAGTATGCAGTGTTTGACCAATTTCACATAAAGGTAAGTTATTAGAAAAGTAAACTACATAATTGGAATGATTACAGTGAAATAAATCTTTTTTTTTAAATGTAATCTCAGAGGCGTCCAGTGCAATATATCTTTCTCCTGCTGTGAAATAGATAATTAGATTGTAAGTGCATTTAACTGTCATGTGCTGATCACTGGGCATTGCAATGCAGTAAAGCATTTGAAAGTGTCACAAAAAAAAAAAACAGAAGCCACATTCTCTTAATGTTTCCTCTAAATCTTAGGTACATTGCAAATCTTCCTTAACCTTGCCTGCACCCACCAGGAATATAAAAAAGATGGATTAATCTGAGTCAGCCAAAAAGGTACTCTGTGTTGTAATTCATGCCCATATGCAGGGAGGGACATAAAGATGCAGAGAGAAACATAAAGACAGTTTTAATAAAGAACCTTAGCTTGTACTTTGTCTCGTCTCTTTGTTTCATTAAATATAAAGCAACATCTCCTTTGGGATTTTAATTGCAGAATGACACAGCAATGGACAGCTGGCACTGTGCACAACCGAGGTTACTCAGACACCAGAGGGGAATTTACTTAAAAGAACACCATAGTTTTAGGAATACTAAGCTGTATTCCTAAAACTATAGTGTCACTCTGCCTCCTCCCTCTGTCAACACCCTAAACTTCCCGTGGCAAATAAAGGTCTGAAAACCTTTTAAACACTTACCCTCCACTGACATCAACTGATGGGGCGAACCTAATGGTCATGTGTGGCGAGTGATTCAATGGTCTCCTATGGGCATTTAGAAGATGCTGGACATCCTCCTACAAAGTTTCATGGAGTCAAACTTTATGAAAGGTCAGGAAGTGGCACTGATAGCTGTCTGGTAGACAACCACTAGAGGCATGCTTAACCCTGCAATGTAAACATGCATCTGCAAGGCTAAAATGACAGCGATCAATGAGATGAAGAGGTATGTGTGCCTATGGTGTCCTTTTAACGCACTTCTCTACAACCAAAAAATATATAATTATGCTCCATACTAGCATCTGCTATTTATAATACATAAACTTAGATACTGAATGGTACTATGAGATTTTATTTCTCAAAGTCATATTTTTAAAAAGATTTTAAATAAACATTGGCATATTTTAAAACAAAATGAAAATGTAAACATGTACATTGGAGAAAAACCTAAAGTAATATACAGAGGAGGAACTAATCTTAAACGGTGTTTCAAAAGAAAAAATGCATGAAAAATACATTTTGGTACAGAATTAAAAGGTTTTTATAATTATGGGCAATGCAAATATTACATTTAAAGAAATACAAAAACAATTCCTCAAAAGTCACCAATAGAGACTATAATATTAAATATTTTATACTGTGAAATACTAGTTATGTGATATATCTTTAAACACGTGCATATGGTCTACAATATATTAGGAGAACCACAAGGCCACTTAAGATTAGAATGAGTGAACTATCGGAAACATCAAAAATAAGGTTTTAAATCACTGTGTCTCTGCCCATTTAAATCAGGTCCATAATGGAAATGTCAGGTTACTTCATTTTATTGGAACAAAAAAATGGACAAGCATTTGAGGGGGAGGGGACCATTCCCCTTTAATTTTTTATGACATTACTTTTTACTTTTGGTGATTTTCCAAAATGGGCGGCGGATATATTTCGGTGGAATTCAGAATTTAAGGGTGAGTAATTGGGAGGACTAATATGGCCGAGGTGTAGTATGGTGAAGCTACACATCCAGTGAAAGAGGACCGGAATCGTGTCATAGCAGTGCAGTTGTAAGACGGGTGACAAAATTATGAACTACACCCTTGCAAGCAATATGGCTCCCGAGAGTTGTACAACAACAGAAAGCAGAGCCAGACATAATCTGCAAGAGGGGTACAAGAGGGGGCAGGGTTTAGTGAAATTTGGCACAAAAGTTGGCATTTAAAAACTTTGACAGTACCTTATAGATGTATGCGCCTGAGGAAGACATCTGGATGTTGAAACGCGTTGTGCAATACCACTGTTGTGGACTTATACTGTGGCACCTTATTAACCTAAATGTAAGATTTTGTATACTTTGTTTAAATAAATGCTATAATTTGTATCCTAATTTGTGATGCTTTTCTACCATCCACCCTTGAGGAACAAGCTACAATAAATTCCCTACTGGGACATCTTGATCACACTCATACACTCAAGCTGATTTACATAAGCCAGTTTGAAACAGGCTCAATAAGATGTGAGTGTGATTTTACTTGAAGTGCTTTTACCTATATTTATATATTTTATATATCAATTATATTGTGATATGAGAGTATCTGTTTTTTTTTTCCAGTGATATCTCAAGACCATTTACTAAGTACATTTATATATCTGTTCTATATCACTCACCTTATCTCGCAGTGCATGTCAGGTTGTGATTAGGGTTCCATACAAATAGATATATCAACTCTTGTCTATAGAATACTCAGTGAATGCAGCAGCTCACTGGGAGGAAGAAAACTAACTTGGATCAAACACGTTAATATTGTTTATACTAAAGGGTTTATACTGTAAAGCAGAACACATTAACTTAGATCACATCATATCAAAATAAGAATTTTTAATGAGATTACCTCTACAATAAGGCTCTTAAAATAGTCTCTATCTTATGGATTCTAGAAGAAAGCTTGGATTCATCAAAAGACTCATGAACTAGTCGTAATCAAAACATATCCAGAACTCAAAGACATCAATTATATTTTGGTCATTGTAACTTACACAAATCATCAAAAAAAAGAATAAGTGCTTATTAAAAAGAAAATATGTTTTCTTCAGTAAAATACAGTCATTATTTGGATCTCAAAGTTCTGTTTGAGGTCAATTGTCTGTATCCGCTGTAATGTTTGTAGCACAGTTGGGCAAATTGTTTTTTTTGTTTTTTTTTTACTGTAAATTGCTCATGAAAATGAGGCAGAAATGACCAGTCAGTTTGTTTATGTAAGATTTATTACATTGTAATAGATTCCTAGTGAACCTCTTTCATGCAGGCCGGTCATCTAAACTACCAATTACTGCTCAGTATATAATGCTTTGAAAGTTTGATGCCAATCTTATTCCACAGTTTTCTGTAGTTACAGTCTTTCTATGATATGGATAAATAGCTATTAAAAAGGAAAGTAATATTTATATACAAAAACTATACTTAAAGGGACACTATAGTCACCTGAACAACTTTATCTTAATGAAGCAGTTTTGGTGTATAGAACATGCCCCTGCAGGCTCACTGCTCAATCCTCTGTCATTTAGGAGTTAAATCTCTTTGTTTATGAAACCTAGTCACACCTCCCTGCATGTGACTTGCACAGCCTTCCATAAACACTTCCTGTAAAAAGAACCCTATTTAGGATTTCTTTATTGCAAGTTCTGTTCAATTAAGATTTTCTTATTCCCTGCTATGTTAATAGCTTGCTAGACCCTGCAAGAGCCTCCTGTATGTGATTAATGTTCAATTTAGAGATTGAGATACAATTATTTAAGGTAAATTACATCTGTTTGAAAGTTAAACCAGTTTTTTGTTCATGCAGGCTCTGTCAATCATAGCAGCAAACAAAACAACACCGTAGTTTCAGTGCTAATATCGTATAAGTTACTTAGCTTCAATCAATCTGCAGCCTCCCAGGATCGTTATCCACAAAAACGATCTTTACATATGCATAGAACCACAGACAGAAATGGGATACGGCTGTACAGTTTAAGAGGGAACATACAAAGAAAAAACAATAGTGTGATACAGTATATACAGTGAATTGTGCGCTTTAAATGGATGCACTCACAAGATGGTAGAAATAGAAGAGCATTCAAGGTGCCTCCCCAGACAGTGTGGGGGGATGCTGGTTTCCTTTATTAATGTTGAGCAGCCAATGGAACACAGGACTCCAGGTAATTAGTAGTGAAAAAAATGTGATACTTTTATTTTCTTAAAAGGTAAAAAGACACCATAAGAATAAAATTTAAAAGTGCAGCAATAGGTCCAATGCGTTTCGTTCAGACAAGAACTTCATCAGGGACCGCACAGTAAAAGAAATCACAGACAATATCATAGATTGTAAAAAATACATCCTACTCTCCCCTTAACAAAATCATTATAAATAGGGCTTATCTCAGTGTCCCATTGGTCCGTAATGTGGGAGTGTCCAATAGCCAGCTCTTCATAGGTCCAAGGGTGGTGTCCTCCAGCTGATGATATTTTCGGCGTTTAGATGAATCAATTTGGGCGCGTTTGTTAGAGAAACCGGAACCGGAAGTGGACATCATCCTTCACTTCCGCGTTTCATTTGCGTTCCACGTGCGTTCCACGTGCGTTCCACGTGCGTTCCAAAATGCGTTCCACATACGTTCAGTGATGCCATCAATATAAATCATCAAGAAAGAATGACTAGAAGGTCAAAGCATGATTAATAAACCAAATACAGTTAATCTCTAAATAAAGAGAGAAAGGTAAATTAGTGAATGCAATAAACAACCACCTTATTATACTAGTTCCTGTAAAAGTTGAACTTATATTTCAAAAATATGTGTAACAATGTGATACATCATTACCAAATCTATTTAAAGTGACAGACACCTGCTTATTAGGTAGGAGAAAAAAACATGACAAAATTATTCCTGAAAATTTTCCCTCAATACCAGTGATTATAATTTCTAGTCTATAACTTAATTAGTACACATAACTCTATTATATAGAGCATATTTGTTTCATTTTTTAAAATTTTTTTTATTATTTTTTAAAGTTTTTTTGTTTTTTATTGTTTTTTTATACTTGGGTTTTATCCCCCAAAACATACCTCTTTTTCCCCATAGATTTACACTGGTGGTACTACTTATATTCCTAGAGATACAGATGGGAGAAAGAGGGGGGGGGGACACAAAGGTTAATCCAGGAAACACACCAAATCAATCCCAATATTCAAACCCTTTGGTTCAAGGGTCTTCAATTTGTGTATCCAAAAAGTTTCCCTTTGGGATAACTTTTTGACCCTATCACCTCCCCGCCAGTAGGGCAGGACATGTTCAATACCCATACATTTAAATTCTCTAAATGAAAAAAAAGGACAATTGTAGCAATGGGCAGAAACAGAATGGGTTGTAAGTCCCTTACGTATGTTGTTTAGATGTTCCAAAATTCTGACCTTCAGGATACGTTTCGTACGTCCCACGTACTGTTTGCCACATGGACATTGCAGTAAGTATACTACATGGTCCGTGTGGCAACCTATCAGTGATTTAATCTTAAAACTTTCCCCCGTAACAGAACTGATAAATTCCTTAGTTTTCCCCATACGGGCAGTATTGCAGGCTTTGCAGGTACTACATCCCCTGAAACAGCCTGAATCAGGGGGTCCATTAGATCTATTCATTTTGATAGCATAACTGGGAGCTAGCATGTTCTTTAAATTCTTATTCCGCTTGAAGATCACCATCGGACGTTCAGATAGAAAGTTACCCAGAATAGGGTCCTGTTGTAAAATGGGCCAAAACTCACTTAAACTCCTTTTTATCTTGAAATGATCAGTATTGTATTGGGTAACAAAGGAAGACCTAAAATTCCCATTCCCCACCGCCCCAGGGGCTTTATCCTCCAAGATTTTACTCCGCTCGAGGAGACCTATTGATCGAATTTCTTTTTCCAGAGTATTCTTCTTGTAGCCCCTTGCACATAATTTATTTTTTATATGGGCAGATTGGACCTGAAAATCATGAGGGCGAGAGCAATTGCGTCTCAATCTGGTGAATTGGCTCCGTGCTATACCCCTAAGCCAGGGTTTATGGTGACAGCTTCGTTGATGAACGAAGCCGTTAACATCCGTGGGTTTAAAAAAACATTTGGTTTGTATTTGACCCTAATCACAGAAGATCTCGAGATCCAAAAAATGGATCTCATTCTTATTCCACTCCGGGGTAAAAAAGAGATTATATAAATTGGAGTTAAGGTATTGAACATAATCAAAAAAACTAGTAGAGGACCCCTTCCAGATAATTATCACGTCATCAATATAACGCCGCCAGAGCACCAGGCTCTCCCTCCAGTCATGCCTTGACCACACAAACAGTTCCTCCCATCTCCGCATGTAGGTATTGGCATAACTGGGGGCGAACCTGGTGCCCATGGCAGTACCTGTTATCTGTAGGTAATATTGATCGTTAAAAAAGAAAAAATTATGTTCCAGAATAAATTTCACTGAGGTCAATATGAATTCCTTCAGACCTTGGGAAAGGTCCAAATGTCAATCATAGCTAGGGGAGGTGTGGCTAGGGCTGCATAAACAGAAACAAAGTGATTTAACTCCTAAATGACAGTGAATTGAGCAGTGAAATTGCAGGGGAATGATCTATTCACTAAAACTGCTTTATTTAGCTAAAGTAATTTAGGTGACTATAGTGTTCCTTTAATACATGAGTTCAATATACAAATTCCATTGCATAACTCCTATCCAGAAGCTAAATGCATGTTACCAAAATTTGTGCTGAAGATAAGAGTAAACTTAAATAATACAAATACCAGACTAACTAAATTCTAACTGTGACTGGAGACATAGAATTTGCAGCTACATAAGAATAATTTTATAAAATCTTCTTCTTCTTAATGCTGCTTTGGAAACACAAATACAAGGGTGAATTTAACTTGTGGTAGAGAGGGGCAGATATACCTATAATTAAATTCACACTAAACGTAGCTTGTGACATATTTTGCAATTTATAAGATTTTAAGACTACATCATACCATATTGAATGTATTTAAATTAATTCCCCAGTATTTGAGTGATTAAAAAAACAACTTCTGATATTCTCCTATAATGATATGCCTACATGCTACCTGTATCCTGGGAATAACTAGCCTTTGGAGGAGCTACTCTACAGGGAGTGCAGAATTATTATGCAAATGAGTATTTTGACCACATCATCCTCTTTATGCATGTTGTCTTACTCCAAGCTGTATAGGCTCGAAAGCCTACTACCAATTAAGCATATTAGTTGATGTGCATCTCTGTAATGAGAAGGGGTGTGGTCTAATGACATCAACACCCTATATCAGGTGTGCATAATTATTAGGCAACTTCCTTTCCTTTGGCAAAATGGGTCAAAAGAAGGACTTGACAGGCTCAGAAAAGTCAAAAATAGTGAGATATCTTGCAGAGGGATGCAGCACTCTTAAAATTGCAAAGCTTCTGAAGCGTGATCATCGAACAATCAAGCGTTTCATTCAAAATAGTCAACAGGGTCGCAAGAAGCGTGTGGAAAAACCAAGGCGCAAAATAACTGCCCATGAACTGAGAAAAGTGCAACATCACTGGAGTGCCCAAAAGCACAAGGTGTGCAATACTCAGAGACATGGCCAAGGTAAGAAAGGCTGAAAGACGACCACCACTGAACAAGACACACAAGCTGAAACGTCAAGACTGGGCCAAGAAATATCTCAAGACTGATTTTTCTAAGGTTTTATGGACTGATGAAATGAGAGTGAGTCTTGATGGGCCAGATGGATGGGCCCGTGGCTGGATTGGTAAAGGGCAGAGAGCTCCAGTCCGACTCAGACGCCAGCAAGGTGGAGGTGGAGTACTGGTTTGGGCTGGTATCATCAAAGATGAGCTTGTGGGGCCTTTTGGGTTGAGGATGGAGTCAAGCTCAACTCCCAGTCCTACTGCCAGTTTCTGGAAGACACCTTCTTCAAGCAGTTGTACAGGAAGAAGTCTGCATCCTTCAAGAAAAACATGATTTTCATGCAGGACAATGCTCCATCACACGCGTCCAAGTACTCCACAGCGTGGCTGGCAAGAAAGGGTATAAAAGAAGAAAATCTAATGACATGGCCTCCTTGTTCACCTGATCTGAACCCCATTGAGAACCTGTGGTCCATCATCAAATGTGAGATTTACAAGGAGGGAAAAGAGTACACCTCTCTGAACAGTGTCTGGGAGGCTGTGGTTGCTTCTGCACGCAATGTTGATGGTGAACAGATCAAAACACTGACAGAATCCATGGATGGCAGGCTTTTGAGTGTCCTTGCAAAGAAAGGTCACTGATTTGTTTTTGTTTTGTTTTTGAATGTCAGAAATGTATATTTGTGAATGTTGAGATGTTATATTGGTTTCACTGGTAAAAATAAATAATTGAAATGGGTATATATTTGTTTTTTGTTAAGTTGCCTGATAATTATGCACAGTAATAGTCACCTGCATACACAGATATCCCCCTAAAATAGCTCAAACTAAAAACAAACTAAAAACTACTTCCAAAAATATTCAGCTTTGATATTAATGAGTTTTTTGGGTTCATTGAGAACATGGTTGTTGTTCAATAATAAAATTAATCCTCAAAAATACAACTTGCCTAATAATTCTGCACTCCCTGTATATTATATCCCTGGTCGGGATGGTACGACTCAGGCGGTACCTGAGCAAGTGTATATTGCTCCATCAAATGTGAGTAGATTACTTTTACCTTTATAATTACAAGTAAACAGCTTTACAGAGAGCACTAGTTTTTGCCTTTTATATCTTCGTATATACCCACCGATATGCCGAGTGACTGACTCCTAGAACAACATATCCTTCAGTGGGGATTGTACCGCAGCACACTGTTACTCAGAGCTGGTTTTATTGCTCTACTTAATGTGAGTGCTACATCATAGACCTCTTTGTTGTTTGTTCTGCACTTGTTTCTAGATACCCTGCACCATTATCTTTCTTCTTTATTATATATACCTGCTACCATCAGAAGCCTGGACAATTTACAAGTAAAGAATACTCCACGCATCTTATATTCCATTGGACTTTTTATTTTGGGGCAACCTGTACATATATTTTGTATTATCTTGCTCTATATTAATCAGTATGGGGATGAGGGTATCCCTTACTACCAGTGTTCGCTTCCTGCTTACAATTCTATATATATATATTTTTGCCTTTTAGCGCTTATCTTATTTTCTATTATTTATTACTGACATTCTTGTGGAATTTTGAGGCATGTGCATTCCCCAAAAACCACCAGGTTTCTTCCAAAAACTGATAAGCAGAGAATTTACCATTTTCATTAATCTAATTTTTGTCACGCCTGCTGTAAGTGACCATATTATTGTTTTTACTTCTATTTTACTATTTCATTCCCTCTCAGAAATAGTGCAAGACAAAGGATACTTTACCCTGAAAATGTTATACTTAATTTGTAAGGAGTTGACAAACATATTCAAATGTGAAAAAGTGTAAAGATATACAATATTATTTTTAGGTATCCATGAACAGCAGCTTATTTGCAAAACTGCTTTGGATGTGCTAGCTATTTAGCCCATGTTTCAAAAAACTAGTCCATTATTTTTTTAAATGAAAATTTCTCTGCAATGAAAAAATTAAATTCTAAGCAGACACTACAGACAAAAGTTCAAGAAAGTCTGCCTGCCAAGCTGAATACGTGGAGGAAACTGTCAGCTACCAATGCTCTGATATATGGAGCGAAGAAAGAGGTGATATTTTTATATCTTACTCTTTACTCATTTTTATATTTTGCAAAGTACAATTCTTTAGCAATTCCCTCTAAGAGGAGCAAATTATTTTATACATAACATGTCCTTTTTTATAAAACGGTGTACTTACCTGAAAAATACTTGCCCTTCTCATGAAATCAAGCCTGAAATAGATGGATACTGGTAACTATTTTATGATGATTAAATATTTTTATTATTTATTCCTGCCTTTTGTAGAATATGCACATTCCTGCACGAGACATGTCAGGAGACAAACCATCAGTTGTCTCACTAGACACAGGAATCTTGAGGATATAAAATTCATGACAGCTCTGTCTTGCAGCTGTCACATACCGATTCTTTTTTCTTTTCTTACTTTTTTTATTATTTGATTATGTGTCCAGTGTCTTTTAGTGGTGAAATGACATTCTCTTGTTAAACAGATTATCTGTCACTGATTGAATAATGAGGAGGTTGTAAGCAAACATCCTATCCTCGGGTTGTTGAGCGATGTAGAGGAAAGCTTGAGCTATTACCTTTGTAAAAGCAGATATTACTACTATTAATGGCCCATCCCATTTATTATATTAGTGGTTTCATGAAAGGACAGAACTTTGCCACATAACATATTTGACTCTTTCTTGGTCAGTATTTTATTTTTTTATGGTTGCACTGTAGGGAAAACTATCTCCCGTGATCCACAATCTCTCCAAATGTTGACTATCTGTTTCGAAAAAAATCTAATCTCATTCAAAAGACAATCTAGCACCAATTTATTGTTATCTATAAGGTGATATTAGTCACTGAGTGGTCTCTCCAAGTTGCTGGTGATTTTCCCAGCAACCATAGCCAGCCCATCTTCCCCCACACTGGCAATTGCATCAAGTGAAATTTCATCCAACTTGGATGGCAATCCAGTCTGGCTAGCCTATCCACGGCACTCTCAACCTGTCATTGTCATCAATGTTAGATGGAATAACAATTTATATTGTGATAGTTTAGTGTGACAGAATAGAGGGTGAGCTATGGGTTCCATAGAGAGCCAGGATTTTGTTAAACTGCTGCAAAATGATTTGACAGTTACAGTTTTACTAAACTATAACTGCAACAATAAACTGGTTGTGGTTATGGAGCTTAGAGTATTTCTTTAACGTTGCTTAAGATTGGTTGTGCATGTGTTATATCATTATGTGTGTGATTAACATCTACCAAAACAACAATTCAGCTACTTAAGGAGAAATTTCAAAATGAGTCACCATGACAACCCACTATTTAAGGTATAGATCTGTTAGTTTTTACTTTATACACCAATTGAAGACAAATAAGATTTGTGTGAATAAGTTCATTTGAATATTGACAAATAAGTTACTTGGTATCATACATTTTCTCCAGATAGAGTAAGTGTTTTTATTATTCAATTCTTTACTCAGTTTGTTTGTTTTTTTAAAACTATGAATAACATATTCTCCAAAGTGTGTGAGATATGCATATTCTTATTGTTGTTGTCACATCTGCCTCAACAGAGAGGAACACTGTTCACCTATCCTACACCAGTGGGTTCTTTGTTTTTTGTGGAGACACCCTTTCTTAATTCATAGAAATTGCATGGTAAGCTTAATTTTCAGACATTTACAATATCTCATCATTACTGTATTGTTATTTTGTTACATTTACAATATCTCTTTTGACATAAAATCAGCTAGTGAGTTGGAATCCCAACACACCTTTGGTAGCTTTACTTGTGTATTCATTTTCAAACAAATTGCAATTTGTCCAAATTTTGGACGATTGGTTGGTCATCTGAATGTCACAACTTCAAACCTCGAAATGGATATATCACATAACAACCAAAACGGACAATGTGTGAACTACCTGTATTGTTTTGTGAGTTCAAGCACCAAAAAAGAGACAATTGATGGTGGTGATTGGTGGTTAAAGGACAGTTACTAAATGCTGATTTTATTCACAGATCAAGTGAAAAGTGACAAATAGGTGGAAATACGTCATTACACATGGACGGAAGTAGGAAATCCGGAAAGAAAGACGTTAATGTGAAGATATGGCGCCAAATTGAAATGCACTTTGAGAAAGACCAGACGGGTCGAAACACGTCAGTGCTACTATTTTATCTTTGTATGTACTCTAAATTTCCTTTTATATTATATTTTATTCCATTAAAGTTTTTTAACATGCCCACCCTATACCTGTGCTATTATCCTGCTGATTCCTGACACTAGCGGTGGTATCCTAAGGAGTGGAGGAGAGGAGAGAATACCTAAATAAGGAATTTTGAAGAGCCTTTATAGTCAGAGCCTACTATATTTGGCTCTGCAAAGTGTGAGTGTTAAATTGTCACCTTTCTATAATTTTATATAAAAAACAGTATTATGCTATTGATTTTTTTTATATATAGGTGGAATTCACTCCTCTGGATGATCATGTGTGAATAAGTATTTTTTTAATTTCTTATTGCACTTATTTCTGCGCCTGTATCTTTGTTTGTATCATTTTAATATGTGTCTTAAGAGTGGTTTTAGACATTGGGGAAGTCGCACCTATTTATATAACCATAGCGCCACTTTGAGCACCTTGTGTCACTTGTACTTTAGTGTTAAGTTATTTCTTTACAGAATTATTTTGTTTTGTGGTATTTAACCAGCAGTGACAGTTTTCCTGCTGGTAACAGGTCCAAGTATCATTATATACCTGGAAATCTCTCTTTGTCTGCTGGGCCAGAATTAGTGAGCACACCACTCACCTCTTTAAATGGGGCTTAAACCAGGGAAACCCAGGTACCAATCAATATCTGAGGCTCCCATCTGTCAGCTGTTGTTAAGTTGCCACAGACTGAATCATATATCACCAATCATAGGTCCTAGTTTTAAAAAATCATCCACAAGATTTGAGGAAAAATAAATCGTGTCATCCCGGGGGGTCTGTGTCCTTCGGTGGTCTCCAACTTACACATAACCCAAGAAACTCTGAATGTAAAGGTGGCGGTGTTGGGTTTCTCCTCTCCCCTCACTGCTTCTTTAAACCTCTTCCCACCCCCCCTTCCCTCTCTTTCCCGTCATTTGAAATACATTCAATTCGCCTTTTCAAACCCTTCTCTGCTAACATTGCTGTTATTTACCGTCCCCCTGGTTTCCCTCTTCTCTTCCTTGACCACTTTGCTACCCTATTTCCTCTCTTCTAACATTCCATCCCTAATACTCGGGGACTTTAATATTCCTATAAACCCACCTTTGACCTCTGCAGCCACTAAACTACTTTCAATTACTTCTTCCCTCGGGCTATCGCAGTGGGCAAATTCTCCCACCCATGTAGCTGGCAATACCCTTGACCTAATCTTCATTTATGCATGTACAGTATCTAATATCTGCAACACTCCATATCCACTCTCTGATCACCACCTCTTATCATTTGCTCTCGCGTACCCCCTCACCCAACAACCTCAGCCTAACCCCTCTCAACTCAGGAGGGACCTTAATTCTCTTGATCTCCAGCAATTGTCAGCTGACATTGATTCACGACTGCTGTCCATCCCTTCCCTCTCCTGTCCTTCACTGGCCATCTCCACATATAATTCTACTCTTACATCTGCCTTGAACGCTGCAGTGCCACTCCAAACAAGTACCTCGAGGAGGACTTGCCCCCAACCATGGCATACTAAATTAACGCGCTACCTGCAAAGATGCTCCCATTGTGCTGAACGCTCCTGGAGTAAGTCTCGCACCCAATCAGACTTTCTCCATTATAGATTCATATTGTGTTCATACAGTGCAGCCCTTGCCCTTGCCAAACAGTCCTATTTTTCCTCTCTCATTAGTTCATGTTCCCACAATCCCAGGCGTCTCTGTGACACCTTTAATTCTCTTCTTCGCCCTGCTGTGGCCACCCCCCAAACTAACCTTACTGCTGATAACTTTGCATGTTATTTCACTGACAAGATTGAACAACTAAGGAAAGAATTCTCCCCTCCTTGCCATTCTGTTTCTCAACCACACATAGATCATGCCTTTCCTACCCTTCAGACATTCTCCCCAGCTACTGACCAAGAGGTGCTTGCTCTTCTTTGCTCCTCTCGCCCCACCACTTGCCCACTCGATCCTGTCCCATCTCACCTTATCAGATCTCTCTACACTTGTCTCGTGCCTTCTCTAACACACATCTTCAACTGCTCGCTCTCTTCTGGCATCGTCCCTGCTGACCTTAAACATGCCACTGTAGTACCTATACTAAAAAAAACATCCCTCGACCCATCCACCCCCTCTAACTACCGTCCCATATCCCTGCTCCCTGCTCCCTTTTTCCTCAAAGCTGCTGGAAAGACTTGTCTTTACCCGTGTGTCTCATTTCCTCAATTCCAACTCTCTCCTTGACCCCCTTCAATCTGGCTTCCACCCTCTCCACTCTACAGAGACTGCCCTTATCAAAGTTACTAACGACCTAATCGCAGCTAAATCCAAAGGCCACTACTCCATACTAATTCTTCTTGACCTCTCAGCGGCCTTTGACACCATTGATCATGCTCTCCTTCTTCAAACTCTTAAATCGCTTTGTCTCTGTGACTCTGTCCTCTCGTGGTTTTCCTCTTATCTCTCCCAACGCTCATTCAGTGTCTCTTTTTCTAATGACACCTCCTCCCCTCGTCCTGTCTCGGTTGGAGTCCCCCAAAGCTCCGTCCTTGGCCCCCTTCTATTTTCTCTTTATTACCTCTTTTGGATTCCACTACCACCTGTACGCCGATAACACCCAGCTATATATCTCCTCCCCGGACCTCTCCCCTGCCGTCCTGCAACGTGTCACTGCTTGCCTTTCTTCCATCTCTGACTGGATGTCCTCCTGCTTTCTGAAACTCAATCTCTCAAAAACTGAGCTCCTTGTCTTTCCTCCTCCTAATACTGATCCTCCTCTTTCGCTCTTCCTTCAAGTTTGTGGTACCAACATCAGTCCATCCTTACAAGCGCGCTGTCTTGGCATCATACTTGACTCTGGTCTCACCTTTGAGCCTCACATCCAGCATGTTACCAAATCCTGTAGATTCCATCTTAAAAACATAGCCTGCATCCGCCCCTTTATTGCACCAGATACTACCAAGGAGCTTGTCCAGACTCTCCCCTAGTCTTGCATCTTTTAAGAAGTGCCTTAAAACCCATCTCTTTAGGAAAGCTTATGGTCTCCAAGACTAACCCCTAACTCACATACCTGTCTCTTGCCCTCTCCTAAAGGGCAGACCACCTTACTTGATTGCAAATTCCTGTCCTAATGTGTTTTACACCCTACCTCCTATAGAATGTAAGCTCGATTGAGCAGGGTCCTCTTCAACCTATTGTTCTTGTTTATTTGTAATTGTCCTATTTATAGTTAAATCCCCTCTCATAATATTGTAAAGCGCTATGGAATCTGTTGGCGCTATATAAATGGCAATAATAATAATAATAAATAATAATAGTTAAAAAGTTAATAAAGGTGTTCAATGCTTAATTCCTCATTACTCAAATTTCAATATGTTCAATAGCCATGAACCTGACAAGAGGTAATTAATTACCCTAAGGCCAATAAATACTTTGTTACTGATTTATATGATTTGTAATTATTCATCTGTATTCGTGTATCTCTACAATCCAGTAGAACAGTCCACATGGACACATGATGTTGTATATGACATGTCTCTTGATGTATAAACTTTATTTGAATGTGACTGGTTAACGATTTTGCCCATTATCATGTGACTACATGTCACACACCTGAGACATCAAAACAGGTGGGTATTTCTTATATTTACATAGAAACATAGAAACATAGAATGTGACGGCAGATAAGAACCATTCGGCCCATCTAGTCTGCCCAGTTTTCTAAATACTTTCATTAGTCCCTGGCCTTATCTTATAGTTAGGATAGCCTTATGCCTATCCCACGCATGCTTAAACTCCTTTACTGTGTTAACCTCTACCACTTCAGCTGGAAGGCTATTCCACTACCCTCTCAGTAAAGTAATACTTCCTGATATTATTTTTAAACCTTTGTCCCTCTAATTTAAGACTATGTCCTCTTGTTGTGGTAGTTTTTCTTCTTTTAAATATAGTCTCCTCCTTTACTGTGTTGATTCCCTTTATGTATTTAAATGTTTCTATCATATCCCCCCTGTCTTGTCTTTCCTCCAAGCTATACATGTTAAGATCCTTTAACCTTTCCTGGTAAGTTTTATCCTGCAATCCATGAACCAGTTTAGCAGCCCTTCTTTGAACTCTCTCTAAGGTATCAATATCCTTCTGAAGATAGGGTCTCCAGTACTGTGTACAGTACTCCAAGTGAGGTCTCACCAGTGTTCTGTACAATGGCATGAGCACTTCCCTCTTTCTACTGCTAATACCTCTCCCTATACAACCAAGCATTCTGCTAGCATTTCCTGCTGCTCTATTACATTGTCTGCCTACCTTTAAGTCATCAGAAATAATCAGCCCTAAATCCCTTTCCTCAGATGTTGAGGTTAATACTCTATCAAATATTCTGTACTCTGCCCTTGGGTTTTTACTTCCAAGATGCATTATCTTGCACTTATCCACTTATTTGCCTTACAAATCATTCTTTGGACAGGTGTTCAAATTAGGATTGCATTTTTATGCCAAAATCAAGGATGGGCTACACAACTGAGAAGACTTTTGTCTGGTATTCAATGTCTTTTCTTCCCTAGAGGCTCTATTAAAGATCTTTGTAAACATCTTGTCCTTAGATTCATTCTGCTACACATTCATGAGCCGATCTCTTACATGCACATCTCAATGTTTGATCCAAGGTACTTTTCTTATAATCTTGTTCTAGAATTTTTATCACATTTGTAGAATCTACACTTCCCCCATGTGCTGGATCATAGTTATTAAATAATACTCACATGATTTGTGAAATGCACAATGCTTTATTTCTGAGATGAAAGCTGCACACTTCGAGAAAACTATTGAGGTCAGTATCCTTCTGGTACAAACTTTTGGTCTTAAAATTAAAATGACATTTGAGTTGGCATTAGATCTGAAAGTAGAGTGGATATGAAGAATATGATTTAAAGAATTCAACAATCAAATCATACAATTATAGAAACTGGAATGTAAATTTCAGTCACTCACTATACTTGTAAAGCTAAGTTTAAAGATTACTTTGATTATACAAAATTGTGATGACATTCTTTTGAAGTATTACAATGGATCTTCCTTTTTATTTCCTAAAACATTCACGCATTTTGTTCCTCTTGTCTCAATAAACCTACAATAGCTATTGAGTTTCTATGACAAAAGTAACAGCAGAGACTCAAATGTTCTTTTATCTCTTATCAATATGCATTTTTATGGTCCTTGATTAATCCTACCATTCAATGCATTATAAATGCTCCAAGCAGTAATAAAACTATAAACAATAAAATGCCATCCAAACCCTGCTATACTTCATATGAAATGTATGGCCATATGGTGGAACTGAATCCCCATATTTGTTTGCCAAGATAGGTGATTTTAAGTAGCTTTATAAAATGTGAAATTGTATTTTTATGTGTGTGCTGTTCCTTAATCTGTATTATCTATACATTTTGTTCACTACGACAGCACCATTCTTACAAAATGCATGTTTTTTTATGTGCTCCCCCCCCTTTTTGTCTTTACTATATAGGTTTGGAATCCAGACCAATTCCTTTTGGGTTGAGCACTCCGCCCAGCCCCCCCAATTTCAGAGACCACTTTGGAGGTGACCACAGAAAGGTATATGTTTGAGGAGGTTTTGGATAGTATTGTCACTTTTATTATTATGATCATAGAGCAGATATATTATATGCATTGTGAGTATATACATCAAAGCACTATCACTTTAATTGACAGTGTAACAGGTTATATTCAGCAGGAAACAGAGGTAGTCTTTCCAAGCATTATCCAATCCTAATACAATCATCTATCTTATCTTAACATCTTAACCTATAGCAAGCTTGCAGGTGTATCTTCAGGTTCAGGCCTTGCACAAAGCTAAGTTTCCATATAACTACGCACTTAGAATCAATACGCACTTAGTATTAAATATATTAACTACGCAGTTCTAAATTACACATTACTAAGCAGTTATAATCAAAGGGAGATGAGGCCAACGACAGAAACACACAGGATATAACACCATTTACACAATGTTCTATAGCTCTTGTCTAGGGGTATATTCACTAAGCATTGTATATAGATAAAGTATATTATTTCAAATAGCTGACATGGTCCAAGTTAGCCAATTTTATACAGACTGAACATCCGGTCATCTGAAGCTTGAGCCTTGGGTCAGTATAGGCAAAGTCTATTATTCCCAACGTTGGCTTAACACAATATGACCATATGGTGGAACTGAACCCACATATTTGTTTGCCGAGATAGGTGATTTATATATTCCTTATAAAATGTTAAAAAATATTTTTATGTGTGTGCTGTTACTTAATCTGTATTATACTCTATAGTACTGCTATCATGTTAACCCCTTAAGGACCAAACTTCTGGAATAAAAGGGAATCATGACATGTCACACATGTCATCATGTGTCCTTAAGGGGTTAAACTGGTTACAACATCTTGGTATCTTCAATTTTTGTGCTATTCTGCGCTAAGACATTTTGTCATCAATATCCCTTTTTGGTTTGCACAACTTTTTTAGTCAAACAAAATAAAATACATGGTTTAAGTGGCTTTTTTTTAAGTGCCCCTTGGGGGCAGTTGGCCACACTACTCTTCAATGCTACGGATAAAGGATTCTGGTTTTCTAGGTACTTTGCATGAAATTATTCACCGAACTACCCTACAGATATTACATAATTCATTATTACTAAACAAAATTACATTGAAATGCGTATACTAATATTTATATAAAATCCAAGCTCTCTGATTTAACTGTGTATTTATCAACAAAAACAATATATATATATGTTTAGATATTTATTCCAAATGCAGAATGTTTTTATTGTTATAATTTCTACTTATACATAAATGAATATTGTTTATTGACAACTTAATGTATTGGATATTATTCCAAAATGTTCGTACTCATTGGGATTAAGGGTTCTCTGAGTCCCCTACATTTAACAATAGAAATAATCTACTATGGTTTTAGAATAGTGAATGAAAGATAGATGCTGTCACAGAAGAAAAGATTTTAATGCTTTAATACAAGTACCATATTTCATCAAACAGAATGAACACAGGGGAACTACTGTTCACTAGAGAAAAATAAAGGTACCTTTTACTACAACTAGGGCTGTGGAGTAAAGGGCCCAAGTGAACACATGAAACAAAAGCACAACATTCTTTGGCTATCTCATCATAAGGAATAATAGATGGAGATATATGTATATTATAATAATTGTTTTTGTATTTTGTGTTAGCCATTACCCTGGTAGAGGGTGGGGGTTTTGTATTGAGTTTCACTGAGAGTATTATTAAATGTTGTGTTTTTGTGTCTCTTTGCTTTTGCAATAATTGTAACATAACTGTCTTTCCAGCACTGACATGGTTAAAATGTCATGCTTGCAGTCCCTCTTGTTTCTCTCCCTCTCTCCTCCTACCCCTCCCTTTTTGCCTTCTGTGAGACAAGGGAGGGAGGAGGAGGGGGGGGGGTGTGGTTGCGACTCAGTGCGATTCAGATTTGTGTTCCGTAAAGTTATTCAGAACTTAGCAATGGAATTTTTGCTAGAAAATATTCTAATTGTGTATTTTGTTATTTCAATTGAAGTTGATAGGATCGTGTGGGAGACTAGCTCACAAGATTACATTCCACCTTTCTGAGGCTGTATTTCCTTTCGCGGTGCAAAGTATTTTCTCCAAGACTGGTGTACAAGATAGGGAGTCGGGGATGTAGCTCAGTGTTGACTACGAAGGTTAGGAAAGTGAATCTGATGCAGGAATAGAGAATTATTTGGACGAGTTAAAAATGTAAAGGCAAGTGTGATTTGTTGCAATACTATGCAATGTGGATAGAGGGAATATGCAAAGTTGTTAAGTGAGATTGTGAAGAGGAAAAGTGATTAATGGCTGTAGGTAAATTGTTTGAATCCCGTGAGTTTATTTTTTTTGCACCATGTTATTTCAAAGCTTCACGGGCTGTTAAATGTATAATGCTTTCATTTGTCAGCTGAAATGCCCTAAAAGAAATGGCCCCTAGAACAAAAGAAGGTTGTCCTTAAAGAGACACGTCAGTCCTGGCTCCTGCCCTCACTCTGCCCTTAGTGAGGTCATATCCGCCCATATATCGTGAATCCTACTATTAGTTTCCCTATATCAGGAAAGAGTCTGTGACAAGTAATGGTTAATATATATATATATATATAGAAAGAATATATATATATGTCTATCGATTCACGTATAAGTAACAAGTGTGTTTTAACTTTGTATACAAAATTGATAACATGCTGGAAGAGGGGTTATCTTAAAGAACATTTACTAAAAGAAAGTTCTAATAAACCAAGATTTCTTGAACAAATGGTAATACAATTAGGGATTGGTTTCAAAATGTTTTGATCGAATTGAAAAGGAACCAGTTAACATTATAAGCATAACTATTAACAAATGAATAAGCCAAGTTTAAAGACTGACTAACATAATTTTTGTTGTAAGCCCAGATATTTTATTATTGCATATGCATAGGAATTGAGACTTTGGGCATTATAGTATATTAATTCTAGATCTGTTACTAGCAGCAAGTGCCTATCCCACGCATGCTTAAACACTTCTACTGAGTTAACCTCTACCACTCCAGTTAGAAGGCTATTCCATGCATCCACTACCCTCTCAGTAATGTAATACTTCCTGATACTATTTTTAAACCTTTGACCCTCTATTTTTGAGACTATGTCCTCTTGTTATGGTAGTTTTCCTTCTTTTAAATATAGTCTCCACTTTTACTGTGTTGTTTCCCTTTATATATTTAAAATGCTTTTATCATATTTCCCCTGTCTCGTCTTTTCACCAAGCTATACCTGTTAAGATCCTTTAACCTTTCCTGGTGAATTTTACCCTGCAATCCATGAACCAGTTTAGTAGCCCTTCTTTGAACTCTCTCTAAGGTATCCATATCCTTCTGAAGATATGGTCTCCAGTACTGTATCCAGTACTCTAAGTGAGGTCTCACCAGTGTTCTGTACAATGGCATGAGCATTTCCCTCTTCCTACTGCTAATACCTCTCCCTATGCAACCAAGCATTCTGCTAGCATTTTCTGCTGCTCTATTACATTGTACATTGCCATTAACAGCCAGGAACTGGAGAACAAGAAATGTGAATTCAGGTATAGCTGTTTAACAATGCTTAACAAAATCTCCATTATCTTTTTCATTTATTTTGCAGAAGACAATGTTATTTGTCTATTTTGTATGTTTTAAATATACATTATCAGTGAAGAGTAGAATAAATTTTATCCCATTTGCGAGACATAAAATTGTGATAATGTATATTTGTGATATAAGTAGGAATTACATTTTGGGATGTTAGATATAAATTAATAAAATAAAGAATGAGAGTCAGGGATAGTGTCTGTCTCCACGGGCACAAGTCTGGTGTGGGAGATGTGGTGGGCTAGCCGCTGCGGGACACCCACGGAGTGAAACGTTCGAGGCTTGTGGAGACAAGATGAGCATGTTAGCCTTTTATTATTTTTCTCTAGGGAAAGCATAGGGCCAGTTAATAGTTGTTGTACATGGGCTATTTGCAGCCTCCATTGCATTTCTACCTAGTCTTGATTTCTGATGTACCCTCCATTGCTACATCACCTGTCTGCTCCCTTACCTGCCCACCCCTGCTTACTCCTCCCACCGATCCCTCCCCTTCATCTACAGTCCCCCACTTTCTCCTACTACTCCTCCCTCTACTCCACCTTTTCCTCCTCCTACTCCTTCTTCCTGCTCTTACTCCTCCCTCCTCTTCCTACTCCTCCCTCTACTCCACTTTTTCCTCCTACTCCTACCTCTACTCCACCTTCTCCTCTCTCCTCCTACTTCTCCTCTACTCCTCCTCCTACTCCTCCCTCTACTCCACCTTCTCCTCTTTCCTCCTACTTCTCCTCTACTCCTCCTCCTCCTTCCTCCTGCTCTTACTCCTCCCTCCTCTTCCTACTCCTCCCTCTATTTCTCCTTCTCCTCCTCCTACTCCTCCCTCTACTCCACCTTCTCCTCTTTCCTCCTACTTCTCCTCTACTCCTCCTCCTCCTTCCTCCTGCTCTTACTCCTCCCTCCTCTTCCTACTCCTCCCTCTATTTCTCCTTCTCCTCCTCCTACTCCTCCCTCTACTCCACTTTCTCCTTCTACTCCACCTTCTCCTCTATTCCTCCTTCTCCTCCTCCTACTCCTCCCTCTACTCCACCTTCTCCTCCTACTCCACCTTCTTCCCCTCTCACTCTATCCACTACTCATTCTTCCATCTCCCCACCACCATATCTATATCCTTTATATGCTTCCTCCCTTCTTATTCCTTACCAATTTCCTCCGCTCATAGACAACTCTGCCTCTACCTGACAACATTATATTTCGAAGAAAAGTTGCTCTGGCCACTCTTCCGCCACTTCCCAGGGGGGAATACCACACTAACGAAAAATTATTCAGACATGAAAGAACTGTTTTGGGCACTCTCAAGGAAATAGTGCGGTCCTGACCCAGATTCCCATGGAAGTAAGACACCTGTAAGGGAGGTGGCTGTCCCTCATGTTTTTTCTTCACTAAGTCCCCAGAAATCTCATGAAAGGAACCTGACTCATTAGAACAAAACATGAACAATCAATTCACAACTCTCTACAGAGGGGGGTCAGCAAGAGAACTGTAAATAGAAAGACAAATACCCCCCAATCTCACACAGAAATAGGTGAGGAAACCTCTTCTACTGCTCCTCATGGTTGTTTTGAACAGATGAAAGAAGAACCAAGACACCTTTCAACAGAGCATGCAGTAGCTTTACCAGATCCTGACTCCACTCTGTTTGCGGATAAAGAGGAAAGGTACCATACTGGATTTGCTGTTGCTACAGAAGATCAGGTACGTCAAGCATCTTCACTTTCCTCACCCACATCTGCTCAAGACGCTGAATTGACAGCCTTCTCAGTGGCATACAAAATGCCTGAAGGAAGACATGCCAATACCTACACTGACTCAAGATATGCCCTGGGTGCAGCACATTATTTTGGATCAATCTGGAAAATAAGAAGCACCACTCAGCTGACTAAAAGCTGCCAACCAAGCCACAAGTGCACCAAGGGAAGTGGACAGAATGGTGTCCGCTAAAGAAACTTCTATACTCACCATGTAGATCCTACCTGCAGATCTCAAGCTTCTGAAAGAATGACAAGCAGCTGCTGACCCTGAAGAAATACAAAGCTGGAAAAACAGAAAGGGGCAACCCTTGAAGACAGGCTGTACTCCAACACTCTCAAGCTCTGTTTACCCAAAAACATGTACTGGGCAGTGAGCCCATGGAACTTTATACCCATCCAAGACCCTCATGAACTCTCTGATCTCTAAATACTATAAAGTACCTAGAATTACTCCTCTAATCATCAGTTACTACCGATCCTGTGTTATTTGTGCCAAAGACAGCTCAGGCAGAAGAGGAGGAGAATCCTAAGCACCTAGCTAACTCTCACTATCCCTTTCAAGAATCCAGGTGACAAAGAGCTGCTGGGTCAAATATGCACTAGTTATAATATACATTTTGTCAGGATGGCCAGAAGCCTAGCCGGTCATCAATGTGACAACCAAGACCATATACCCAATAGTGCATTGTGAAAGTTGCAGAGATCACTCAGTGGATTCATTGTTCCAGATTCAAGACTCTCTCTCTCTCTGCAACATGAGAAGTGACATTTGTTGATTTTGACACACTTTTGACTCTAAAGAAAAAATGACTTGTTAATAAAAAAAAAAAAAAAAGATACCAACAAGTAGGTGTTTGATGGCCATAATAATGCCTGACCACCTGCCATCGATGGAAAGCCGAGGACCCCAAAAGGAGACCTCGTGAAGCTGAAGAGATCCAAACGCCAAGCTTCCTCAGGATTATTTGTCCATCCTGAGTTTGTGGTGATATTAATATTGACTAAATGATCCGAGTCCACCCACGCTGATGTAGCGTGGGACAGGTTTAATACTACAATGCATAAGCAAATGTGCCCTAGCCAAGGTTATTATGTCCATACACATAATACATGACAAGGTACTCTTGACACACCACATTCATGCTTCAGAACACAAAGAGGAGCACCGCTCTAAAAGGAAAAGTTTGAGTCCATTTTTTTTCCCAACCGTCACTGCTAATAATAATATTTTGATTCGCATTTATTATATCTATTGCAACCAATAACGTTTACCTGTCACCATGACTTGTTGTGCCTATACTCCAGATAACCCAGGTCCATATGATAATGTAAGTTTGTCTATTTATGATGTCCCTCTGAAGAACTAAGAAGACTTTAAGAACCGTTACTTCATAGGGTTTTGTGCCTTTGGGCTAACCTGTCTTCTGAGACTAACCAATAAAGTTTATCTTTTAGAATTTAACATTTCATAGGGGGGACTGATGTAGAATTATTAAAAATCTTTATTGAACTTGTACTGAATTATTGTACTAACTCCATTTTAACCTCACACTGTGACAAACCCTCCATTTTGTCCTCATTACCTGACAGATTCTCCATCTTAAACTACATTACATGACAGAATTTCCCAGTACATTTAATACAATGAACAGAGACTGTATTTTCTATAAAGACATAGCTGACTCCGGAATTATTGAATCTCCTGTAACATGCAACAAAGTATAACCAAGGCCAGAGCCAAGGCCATGAGAACACTGTACTAATGAAATGTTCTATTCATAAAAGAACCTTGCACCTGACCACAAGACCTGACATCACTGACTGTGTAAAATGACGCTCAAGCCCCCCTTTCCACCGAGTAAAACTCATGCTGGGAAAAATGGCGCCTGAGCCTTCTGTCCACACCCTTGTCCAGAACAATACCACCTCCTGGTGGGAGGACACCTAGCTAGTCACTCAAACCCCTGAGCCAATTAATAAAATTGATGGGTGGACACTGATATAGTCACATAACATTTAATCCAATTAATGATGTTTATTTGTTATTATCTGATATTCAATGATGATGTCATTTTGCATTTAAAAAGGTCTGCATAACTGTTTTCCAAGTAGATGCCATTAAATTTTCTGAAGTGCTTTTAACCTGAACTCCATGTGTCAGTGTGAGCTTACTTCTGCGTATACGCAATTTAATCATCTCAGATTTGGACAGGAACAGATAGACATTTAAACATATTTGTTTATTTCTAAATTAATCTACATCACTCCACTACATTAAAGGAAATATACCTGTAGAACAATGTTCTAGCTCTCATTTACTTCAACAATAAACAGTTCCAAAACTTTATCATATTAAGTATAAAAGACTCAAGAACTCTTTTCATTAGTTTAGAGAATTTTCTGCCTAGATTTAAAAAAGCTCCTATCTCTCTTCCGTACCCTAGGTAATGTTCTGAAAAAGGTCCCTCTGTTATCCAATGTGGCCAAAATAAATGCTGGTACCTTTTTAAATTTAGAAACAAACCTTTTTTTTCTCTCTTATACATTTTGTTAACATAATTTCCAAAGAGATACTATACCTTTATCCTTTTGATATGTGACTAATTCATGCTGTCTCCTAATATTTGATTTAAGTAGAGCTAAATAATATGTTGTGAATACATTTTCAAAATACTAATTCAATTTTTATTTTTTATTTTTTTTTGTAGTTGAAGTGGAGTCATTATTAAACATTGTCAGATTCCTGGATAAAATGTTCCTATCATTGGATTTGGAAAACATGTCAATTTTCTCTTTTCTAAAATATATCATGAATGTTTTCTATGCAACTTACAATTTTAAATATGACATTTCATAGCTCTCTTTTGCAGTGTAGTTAGGCAGATTACTGTGTTTAGCTAGATGACCATACTGCGGTGTGGTGTTGAAGACGGAATTTGTCTTACTAAATGCTGTAATCTCTCTTCTACAAGAATAATGAAAAAACTTTCTTACCATTTATTTATTTATTTATTATTGCCATTTATATAGCGCCAACAGATTCAGTAGCGCCATCTGAATAACACAAGGTAAAGACCATGTATTTCAATAAAATTAGGTTAAGACAGTCAGAATTGGAAAATGCTGCATATATATAGAAAACAAGAGATAAGAAGAACACTGTCTTTGACCAAAATGATTGTATTATAGGATAATTAATTTCACATTATTATTTTCTGTAAAAAGACTTTGATATTTTTAATAAAACACAGTGGCTCAGGACTAATTACACTTTTCAGATGAAATGAGCTTCTTTTGCTATAATTGGCATGATGCGCAAGAAACAGTTGGGAAATGTAGATATGAGATGTACAATTAAGAATAAATTTGGCTGTGGAGGATATCTGATATATAGAGTTCACAGCAGGTTGTTATACATTCGAGGTTGTTATTAGGGTTGAAGGAATATAGTAGACATGATTCAATAATTTTTAATTCAGTGTTGTGTTTTCCTTTGCACTTTTTTCCTCAGTACCAGAACATGGGATATGATTCATCAGAACCTTTGAGTTAAAAAAAAAAAAATTATTGTCTGGTTAAAAATGTCCAATAGATCATATATATATATTCCTGAGCACAGCAGTGAAAATGTAATTGGCACATTTTTATGGTTCATAAAATAAGCATCTCAGCACCTTTTCCTTTTTAGATCAAGGGATTTATACAGTGAGGGAAAAAAGTATTTGATCCCCTATTGATATTGAACGTTTGTCCATTGACAAGGAAATTATCAGTCTATAATTTTAATGGTAAGTGTATTTTCCATTTATCAGTTTATTAACGTTTTCGAATACGATAGGGGGTGGGGTGTACAGAAAGAAAAAAAAGGGGGAGGGGAGAAGCAGTGTAGTCCACATAATTGGTGACAGACAATCAGTATGCAAGTACAAACATTTAAGCACCCACATAGTTACAGTGCATAGGCATTTAACCAATCAACTATGGCCTCCACCCAGGTGGGTAAGAAGCTAAGAGGTTCCGTTTGTTGTATGAACAGGTATGTAGTTATAAGACTCCACTTACTCAGACAGGAGATGTTCAGGCCAATTTGCATTAGAGGTTAGTAACATAGTTTATCTCGGTTATTCCGATCTCCTGTTGCGCCAAAGCTCCCAAGCCTCCGCAACAGCTTGTGATGAAGGGAAAACCTTGCTGTAGCAAGTTTCATAAATTTGTTGGGTGTCTAAGTCTTGCAGGAGAGCCTTCATAGATGAGCCTTAGTAGATTTCCAGGCTCTTGCAATTGCACGTTGTGCTGTAAACAATATATGAAATATATTGTTTTAGTTTAGGTTTTGGGATCTTGCGAGTTATGCTCAGCAAGAGGCAAGAGAATGGTTCAAATGGTATAGTTATATTGGTGGTATGATTAATCAACTGGTGGACTGAATCCCCAAATTTTGATATTTGGCTACAGTTCCACCAGATGTAAAGTGTTGTGCCTTCTTCTGCTCCGCATCTCCAACACATAGGTGAGGAGTGGGGAAACATTTTGTGTATTTGAGTTGGTACCATATATCACCTATACAACATTTTTCTCTGTTGTTCTTTTAAGGTCACTGATTTAATCAGTTTCCTAGAGGAAGAGATAATATCTTCCCACTGTGCACGGGACAAACTGCATGGAAGGTACTGAGATCATTGTTGGCTGGGGAAGAGTCTGCAAAGTGTTCGTAAGTCTGTAGGAGCCAGTAGCGCCTGGAGAGTGGCTTACATCAGGGAGGAAGCGAACAATTGATACCAATTTCTTCCCATAACGTGGTCTCTTTCTGAATGTCATCTTGGGCGGGTACCCTTGCACTGTATTTGTGCAGGAATGACTGTAGTTGTGTGTAGGAAAATTGTGAGGTGGGGGCAGTTTGTAGTTATTTCTAAGGGTCGCAAAATCCATCAGTTTGCCTAGTTTGTAAAGGTGGTACAAATGTGTGGCTCGCTTTTCCCTCCACGGTGTGGTGTGGAACGTAGGTATACAATAGGTAATTACTTGTATTGTTGTCGCTAAGGACAAAAGGTCACTACTCTCCAAGTTTTTCCAAGTCCTCTCCCATATTTGTACGACTAGTTTTAATTGTGTCAGCATCAGTGATACTTGTGGTCTAAGATGTTTGGGTAGCCATAGTATGGCGGGAAGGTTAAATGGCTTTATAGCCTGTGTCTCCCAGTGTACCCATTGAGGCTGATTAGCCTGAAGAAAATGTTATTGAGGTCAAAACTACCACTTGGTAATATGCCTTAACAGCAGAGAACATCATGCGCCCCTGTTTCATTGGGGCATTCAACACTCTACTCGATACCCTTGTCCTACCATTCCCCCACACAAATATAACCAATTCATTATGGTTGGCAGTGAAATAGGATTGTGGCAATGGATAGGGAGTGTGCGGATTAAATATTGGAGCCTTCGAAGAATAGACATCTTGATCGCTACGGTAAGTCCTGCCCAAGTTAAGATTAGTGATCACCAAGTCTTTAAGGTGTGCTTACATTCGTTCCAAATTTTTTTATAATTGGCATGAAAAAGATCCTTTGCATTCCTAGTGAATATAAAGCCCAGGTATTTTAGGTATCTTTCCTCCATTGGAACAGGTAGTTTTTCCGGAGGTTTGCCATTATGTGGGGAGGGAGTCTTATGCCCAGCGCTTGCGTTTTGCTTGTGTTGAGAGAGTAGTAAGAAAACTTTAGCAGGTCTGAGTATCACAGCTTTGGGTAGAGGTATACCCCAGTCTTTCAACTTTTGGGTGCCTTGCTCCACGGTTGTGATAGTGTGGAGGGCATAGTGATGAATGACCTGGAGTTTAGCCGGGTAACACCACCTGTAGTTCATCTGATGTGATAAGGCTTTCCTAAACTGCAGTGTCTCTGCCGAAAGGTCCACAAATATTTTAATGTTATGGTACTGTTCTGGCATTTCTGTGTTCCTGCAAGCTCATACGATCTGTTCTTTGGTGTGGAAGAAATAGATCCTTACAATCACACCCCTGGCAGTGGGGATGGGAAGGTGTTTTGGTCTTCTAAGGAGGTGAGCCCTATCCAGAAGGAGCTGATCCGGATGTATCTCGGGGTGAGTGTTTTGAACATGTCCAGGAGGTATTTTAATACGTCTGACGTGTACAAGGCCTTTTTAGGGCCCTACATGATAGGAAGTCCCTCTGGTGGCCGTCTGAGTGACAGCCACTGGAGGTATTCCTATCAATCAACGTAAACACTGTATTTTCTCTGAAAATACAGTGTTTACATTAGATTGCCTGCAGGGGGCTATAGATCTCACCTGAACAAATACAATAAGCTGTAGTTGTTCAGGTGACTATAGTGTCCCTTTAATGAAATTACTGAGGTGACCGGAATCAATGGAAGGTGTCCCTGCCCCCTAAATAAATATATGGTGACAACATTAGGATTATTTGAACAAATGTAGCAGTACTTTGCTCCAGCTATGTTTTCATTGGTTAAGCCCACATTAAAAACTATTTTCTCTTTAAGGATTACACCATTTTAACAGTTTAAGAGATAGGATATATATTTTTTGCTGTCTTCACTCTTATTCACCACACTTTGATTATAATTGTAATATTAATTTTTAAGGACGTAATATCCATACATTCTGAACCAAGAACCAGATAGATGGAGAAGGCATCTAAATGGTGCCAACTTTTGACACCGCTGATCTCTTTTAATCTCCACATGGTTCACTATGTACGTTTCATTTTCATGTTGCTAATTAGGCTTATGTGACAGCTCATTTACATGGTTGTACTTAGCATCTTTCACAATAACAATTTTTTTAACCATGTTTAACACCTTATGATATTGGATGCATATGATGCAGTTAATCCATGTCTTTATACCAGTGGACCAGCAATCACTAAGTCTATATAGACTATCAAAACGAAACTGGTTCTGTAATAGATTGGAGCTAGGCTTCAATAAATAGTAATTTTGTCTCAAATCTCTAATAGTAACCATTGTGTGCTGTTACATATCCTTTAGACACTGGATACTATATATCATCTTACGCCCTTACAAACTTTACTGGTAATATGGCAACTCTGTATCCTGCTATACCGTTGGCCACTCTATATTGATGTTTCCATTTTTTTATTAATATGCAGGATCCCAGGGTCTAGACCCTCTGACCCTTAACTTGGGTGTTCCAGTTCTTTTGGTTTCAAGCTTTTTTGATTTCAAGCTCCTTCAATTGTACCTATTCAGCATCCATCCGCCTAACGTCATAAGACTAGGCGTGGTTACAACCAAATACAGTTTCGGAGGCGGATCCCACCCCTTTAAAAGACCAGGCAGACACCCAGCATGGAAACACTCTTGAAAAAGGCGCCTGAGAGCGCTGAAACACGCGTCGAGTTTACACGTTTTTTCTTTTAAACCAGGTTAGGTTCCTGATGCAGCCTTTTAGTCTTCTGTAGAACTTGGGGACAATTTCAGATAGTTACTTTGGCTTCAGTCTCTGAACTCTCAGCTCTAGGGTTTGGTTACTTAAAGGGACACTCCAGGCACCCAGACCACCTCTGCTCATTGGAGTGGTCTGGGTGCCAACTCCCACTACCCTTAACCCTGCAAGTGTAATTATTGCAGTTTTTCATGAACTGCAATAATTACATTGCAGGGTTAACTCCACCTCTAGTGGATGTCTACTAGACAGACACTAGAGGTCACTTCCTGGGTTCTAGCACAGGAAACCGGTGCTAGAGCATCGCTGGACGTCCTCACGCTGTGTGAGGACCTCCAGCGTCACTCAAAACCCCATAGGAAAGCATTGAAATGATTTTTCAATGCTTTCCTATGGGGAGACGTAATGCGCACGCGCGGCATTTCCACGCATGCGCATTAGGTCTCCTCGGCCGGTGGGCGAGATCAGTCTCGCCCACCGGCCGACGCAATCACAAGGAGGAGGGTCGCGGAGGAGGAGACAGCGGCGAGGGACATTGCCGCTGCCTCAGGTAAGTCACTGAAGGGGTTTTCACCCCTTCAGTAACCGGGGATTTGGGGGTGGGAGGGAGAGGGACCCTCCAGTGCCAGAAAAACTGATCGTTTTTCTGGCACTGGAGTTTCCCTTTAACTGGAGTTTCCCTTTAACTTTGAACAGCCTTTCAGATAAGATAGCTGTCATTTTACTGGCACTTGTACTCACAATAGTACTTATTTAGACAGGGTGGTTGTTATATCTCCCAGCATATTTAAACAGTTAGATAGTGTGTACCAAATGTTTTCTCAGTATCTACCTAGGCAGTTCACTTTTGCTTAACAGCTGTACCTGCAGTGTCTATTCAGATAGACTGACTGGGTCTGATTGTTACACCATCCCTTTGTATCCACTTAAGGAACTTGAATACCTTTTCAAATAGGATTTGACCTCCGGAAGGGATCTATGTTTACTTAGTACTATAATTTTTTTTCTCTATCTCTCCCAAGACTTTAAGCCCTATTTGGGACTATTACAGGTTTGGTACAACCTAGGGCAGTGTAACATTTTCAGCCTGCCTATACATCTCTCCCTAAATCTTTCAAGTGTATTTTCAAACAGACTAGGCTTTTAAGGTGTGTCTATTATATGATGAGGCTTCTTAAGGTTACATACTGGGTTACTGTATGTGTTAACTCTGAGGAATATTTATACATATTTTACATATTTATACATGTTTTCTGTCCTCAAATGTATGCTAGCTACAGTCACCCTAGTAAATCTGTCCTCTAAATAGCACTACCTGTCACCAATAAGCAGCAAGCAAGTTTAGCTTATTTTCATTTAGCTAAACCTTATGCTATCACTGACAATAACACGGTAAGAGAGAGACTGTTTGAATATAGTTCCTTCTACTTACTATAAGTTGAATATATACAGGTTACAATATCCTGAGCTCTTATCATATATTTAGAATCAGAGATTATTTAAACCAATTGTAATATATTGCCAGCTACTAGTTTTTGACTTAAATCCCCCAAGTAAGATATCTGACTATTATGTTGATCGCATAGACCAATTTATTAGTAGTGACTTACAGTTAGCTATATACAAGAGACTATTTAGGCTGCATCGAGCCTTTCCTTTTTAAATTCACTAGCACTGTGTGTTTCACTTATTTCACCATTTTTTGTCCTTAAAGATACCTGCGGGGAGTGTTAGAGGAAAGGCAGGTCGCCCTTCACTCTTTCACCCTCTGAGGCAGTTTTTCTCGGGTCTAGAAAGCTATTAACAGAGCAGGATATAAGACATTATAAATTAAGCAGAATGTGCAATAAAGGAAGTTTAAATATTAGATGTCTCTTTACAGGAAGTGATTAAGAAGGCTATGTAAGTCACAAGCAGTGTGACTAGGGCTGTATAAACAAAGTGATGTAACTTCTTCATGACAGCGAATTGTGCAGGGGCATGATCTATGCACCAAAACCATTTCATTAAGATAAAGTTGTTTTGCTGTTTATGGTGTCCATTTAACCAAACAAGCAGGGTGACAGTATTGTCTTTTAAATATGGTAAATTATTTAAAAAAATAATATGCTAATTTCAGAAAGTATATATCAATAAAAGTAAATGCAAATATAAATATAGTAATTCGAGCCATTTGGGATTATTCTGCATCGAAGCATTATGTTGTATTAAACAGCAACTAAGATATTTTCTTTCTTTTTTTTTTGGTGTGGTAAGTTTGCCTTGGGGACCAGAAAGAAGCCCAGAGTTGGCCCTACCTATTAGTAAATATTCAAACATATTTGTATCCAGAATGTGTGAACCGATCTTGATAAAATAAACACCATGGGTGTTAAACTGCTTTGTGTTGTCTCACATCCTGCATGTCATAAATTAAGTCATATTCTTACACTTAGACTCTCTAATGGAACTAGTATAGAGAGTATAAAGAGTTAAAGTGCATTGTGCAATAAATAGAAAATGATCTGAACATGAGAAAAAAAAGAAATCAGTACCAAATTGTTTGTGAGATTTAACAGCAGGTAGGAAAGAGACAGCTTGTCTGACAAAATCAGATCTCATGTGGCGATTTGCATCAGTAGACGGTTGGAATTGCTCCGTATTTCCCGCAGACAATGCAGATACTGTATAACAGTAAGTTCTATTTTCCAGCTATTTAGTTTCTGTGTTTTTCAATTCAGTTTTCTGACCATAAGTGGTGTGCAACAAACTCAAAACAGGGTTGCACATAAAAATCTCATGGTCATTTTCTTAGCTACAAAAGAAAATTGAGTTACAATAAAAAAATTAATTAAAAGACTGTACTCAATGGCTGCATATGTTTAGACTAATCTGTGTTCACATCTATGGTGATGGCCATGGGTTCTGAAGACCTCATAATGTACTAAAACAAACTACAAGACAAAATGTCTCACGAGATGGTGTTATCATTGTTATGTGCTTTTTATATTATTGGATTTTTATTTTATAAAATTAGGGACAGGGTTGGGGTGAATGCTAAGGTTCCTTTAATCTCAGGACAGCATTGGACATATGTGTCTGCCCTAGAATAATGGGAGTTACATTCTTAGGCAGCAGCTGCTTTTTGAAAAATCCTCTACTAAATCAGTTTCTCCCTGCTACTGGGGAACTTGCAAGAGAGAAAGACACTGGCTCTCCCACCACATCTGTGTTCTTTTTAACTTTAGATTAGAAGAGAGAGGTAGAAGTGATGTATGTCTTTTAAGAGAGATTTTTGTGATTAGAGTGCCCCGCTAAAATGAGTGAAGCTGCAGCGGCTTAACTTACAATAATCTCAGGTAGTTTGGGCATGACCTGATCTCATAAACATCATTTTTAATACATGTTTTTCTTTCACTTTTTTATTATATTATTGCTGTTTATCCAAAAATCAGTTATAGTGTTCACAAAGTTACAAAACATCAAAACATTTCCCTTGTATGAATGCAAAGATATAACCCATTCTTTGAATGAAAGCAATAAATATCTGTCCTCTGACAATCAAAAGCCATTTATCAGGTGCGGGTTGGATGGATACAGCACTATTAACGGCATTCCAGGTTGCACAACACATGTAATTCAGCAAGAACAACACCAATATCATTTTATATTGGGAGAGCAATGAACACACAAGCTGGAGTTATATTATTTTATTTTCATTGCTCTCTGTTACAATACACATTTCTAAATAAAAAAAAATTAAAAAGTGGTTCTCAGTAAAACCAGATTGTCATTGCTTCTAGAACACGCATAATTATATATATTACTTTTTGGGAAGCTATAAGAAGAAAAATGGTTCTTGTCTGAAACTCAACCAGCTGTGATTGTAGTTGTGCACACTGTGCAGCACTGGACTAGGAAGCATCTCTCATGGACGTATGAGTGACAGTCACTAGAGGTGCTACTAGGCAGCAATATAAACAATGTCTTTTCTCTGAATAAACAATGCACTACCATATTGTACAGAGTTAACTGATCCCTTTGGTGTCCACTATATTAACTAAGACTTGGTAGCTAAACCTGAGATATGAGTACTGGTCTATTTCCCAATTCCCTTGCATACATAATATCCAGCTTTACAGGCCATTCTGTAAAAAATATATTTGCCCTGGTGTTTGCCCTCTCTACATCCTCATTGAGTTAGCAGCCTATTTGCATGTAGAAATCTCAGGGGAACCTCTTTCTTGCTGGGTCAGATATAACACTGAGCTACTGTATTTCACTACGGCTACCAGGGCTATTAACGATTACCTAGGCTTTGCCACTAGGTTCAGCTGCTGTGTGCTCTGGTCATTCATGAAGTGACTGCCAATGTCAGTTTGACAGAGTTCCAGTATCACAGTCCTATGTATGATTAGACAAAGAACAAGTCATAGATTAGGCTTCTATTGTAATAGTGTGTAAGGAACTGCACTCACTCCCATCAGTCTTAGCCAGGGTGCTTTTTCTGTACCGGAACCAAAACACCAGATTCCCAAATTTGTAAAGAAATAGAGGTCCAGGCACTCCTTGGTTCAAAAATAGGCACTTCAATGGAACCACAGCAACGTTTCGACCATGAAGGTCTTTTTCAAGCAAGCTAGTTAGCTAGGTAGCTAGTTAGCTAGCTTGAAAAAGACCTTTATGGTCGAAGCGTTGCAGTGGTTCCATTAAAGTGCCTATTTTTGAACCAAGGGGTGCCCGGACCTCTATTTCTTTATAGATTAAGCTTCTAGTCATGAGACATGCATGTTAATCACAAAACTCTTCCTTTTTAAAGTTTAATAGTCTTGAAGATAATTTTTAGATTTATAGTTCAAAAACATGAGGGGGATCTCAGCTTGATATCAATACTTTAGTATAGCAAAATGATTTAATATCTACACAATGAATATTCAAAGTTGTTATTTGTCCAATCACACAAGCATACCCAAGGAACATTTTGTTCTGTAGACATTCAGGTGAAGGATACTTAGTGTAGCTGGCAGTAACTTCTGCAATGCTATTGACCTAAAATTAAGTAAGATACACTACAATTTCAATCATTTACTACCAGTTGTAATTGTTCAAATAGTTATGGTTGATGTAAAATTATTGTGTGGCTCACTTTGGTGTCAAACTTAAAAAAGAGTTTTGGACAGAGAGTTCCCCTTGTATTCTTCAATTTATTGATGACTTTTCTATAATGTGCAAAACAACACTTGTGTCTCATGTCTGCAGACGACACAATAATCTATGCGAGTAAAGCAAATATAACAACTTGAGGCTGTATTACAGGATGATTCTGCAGAGGTTGAAAGAGGAAATACTAAAAAATAACAGCTGTAAAAACATTACCAGATTTATTTAACCAATCATTATTATCAGGAGTAGTCCCAGAAGATTGGAAGTTAGCGAATGTTGTGCCCATTCGCAAGAAAGGTAGTAGGGAGGAGTTGTGCAACTATAGGCCAGTAAGCCTTACTTCAGCAGTGGAGAAAGTAATGGAAACCATGTTAAAGGACAGGAATGTTGAACATCTCAAATCACATGGATTTCAAGATCAGAGGCAACATAAGTTTACTTCACGGAGATCGTACCAAACTAATCTTATTGATTTTATTGATTGGGTAACTAAAATAATAGTTTGGTGTGGGGAAGTAGATATTGCTTACCTAGATTTTAGGTAAGGCTTTTGACACTGTTGCACAGTCAACAAACTACAAATCTTTAAGTTTGGATTCCAATATTGTTTGATTCGTAAGGCAATGGCTGAGTGACAGGCAACAGAGGGTTGTAGTCAATGGAGTATGTTCGAAGCATGGTCTTGTCACTAGTGGGGTACCTCAGGGATCTGTACTTGGACCTATTCTCTTTAATATTTGGATTAGTTATATTGCAGAATGTCTTGATGGTAAGGTATGTATTTTGCTGTTAATACTAAAATATGTAACAGGGTTGATGTTCCAGGAGGGATAAGCCAAATGACAAATGATTCAGGTAAACTAGAAAAATGGTCTAGTTTTGAGTTGTGGCAGCTGACATTTAATGTGGATAAGTGCAAGATAATGCATCTTGGACGTAAAAACCCAAGGGCAGAGTACAGAATATTTGATAGAGTTCTAACCTCAACATCTGAGGAAAGGGTTTTAGGGGTAATTATTTCATATGACTTAAAGGTAGGCAGACAATGTAATAGAGCAGCAGGAAATGCTAGCAGAATGCTTGGTTTTATAGAGAGAGGTATTAGCAGTAGAAAGAGGGAAGTGCTCATACCATTGTACAGAACACTGGTGAGACCTCACTTGGAGTATTGTACGCAGTACTGGAGACTGTATCTCCAGAAGGATATTGATACTTTAGAGAGTTAAGAGAAGGGCTACTAAACTGGTTCATGGATTGCAGGATAAAACTTACAAGGAAAGGTTAAAGGATCTTAACATCTTCAACTGCTCGCTCTCTTCTGGCATCGTCCCTGCTGACCTTAAACATGCCACTGTAGTACCTATACTAAAAAAAACATCCCTCGACCCATCCACCCCCTCTAACTACCGTCCCATATCCCTGCTCCCTTTTTCCTCAAAGCTTCTGGAAAGACTTGTCTTTACCCGTGTGTCTCATTTCCTCAATTCCAACTCTCTCCTTGACCCCCTTCAATCTGACTTCCGCCCTCTCCACTCTACAGAGACTGCCCTTATCAAAGTTACTAACGACCTAATCGCAGCTAAATCCAAAGGCCACTACTCCATACTAATTCTTCTTGACCTCTCAGCGGCCTTTGACACCGTTGATCATGCTCTCCTTCTTCAAACTCTTCAATCGCTTGGTCTCTGTGACTCTGTCCTCTCATGGTTTTCCTCTTATCTCTCCCAATGCTCATTCAGTGTCTCCTTTTCTAATGATACCTCCTCCCCTTGCCCTGTCTCAGTTGGCGTTCCCCAAGGCTCCGTCCTTGGTCCCCTTCTATTTTCTCTTTATACTGCCTCTCTTGGCAAACTTATTACCTCTTTTGGATTTCACTACCACCTGTACGCTGATGACACCCAGCTATATCTCTCCTCCCCGGACCTCTCCCCTGCCGTCCTGCAACGTGTCACTGCTTGCCTTTCTTCCATCTCTGACTGGATGTCCTCCCGCTTTCTGAAACTCAATCTCTCAAAAACTGAGCTCCTTGTCTTTCCTCCTCCTAATACTGATCCTCATCTTTCGCTCTCCCTCCAAGTTTGTGGTACCAACATTAGTCCATCCTTGCAAGCGCGCTGTCTTGGCGTCATACTTGACTCTGGTCTCACCTTTGAGCCTCACATCCAGCATGTTGCCAAATCCTGTAGATTCCATCTTAAAAACATAGCCCGCATCCGCCCCTTTCTTGCACCAGATACTACCAAGGAGCTTGTCCATGCTCTAGTAATTTCCCGCATGGATTATTGTAACCCTCTCCTGATTGGTCTTCCCAATAGCCGTACTGCACCCTTACAGTCCATAATGAATGCTGCTGCTAGATTGATTTTCCTCTCTAGTCGTTTCTCTCACACCTCACCCCTCTGCCAGTCCTTACATTGGCTTCCTGTATGCTATAGGAGTCAATTCAAGGTACTAACTCACACCTATAAAGCACTGAACAACTCTAGCCCCTCTTATATCTCCTCACAGATCCATAGGTATGTCCCTTCTCGGTCTCTCCGTTCTGCCCGTGACCACCTCCTGTCCGTTGTCCGCACTCGTACGGCCAACTCGCGCTTGCAGGACTTCTCACGGGCGGCTCCCTTCCTATGGAATAGCCTGCCTACCGCCATCAGACTCTCCCCTAGTCTTGCATCTTTTAAGAAGTGCCTTAAAACCCATCTCTTTAGGAAAGCTTATTGCCTCCAAGACTAACCCTTACCTCACATACCTGTCTCTTGCCCTCTCCTAAAGGGCAGCCCACCTTATTTGATCGTAAATTCCTGTCCTAATGTGTTTTACACCCCACCTCCTATAGAATGTAAGCTCGTTTGAGCAGGGTCCTCTTCAACCTATTGTTCCTGTAAGTTTATTTGTAATTGTCCTATTTATAGTTAAATCCCCCTCTCATAATATTGTAAAGCGCTACGGAATCTGTTGGCGCTATATAAATGGCAATAATAAATAAATAAATAAATAACATGTATCGCTTGGGGGAAAGACAAGACAGGGGGGATATGATAAACAGAAACATTTAGATACCTAAAAGGAATCAACATAGTAAAGGAGGAGACTTTGTTTAAAAGAAGAAAAACTACCACAACAGGAGGACATAGTCTTACATTACAGGGGCAACGGTTTAAAAATAATATCAGGAAGTATTACTTTACTGAGAGGGTAGTGGATGCATGGAATAGCCTTCCAGCTAAAATGGTAGAGGTAACACAGTAAAGGAGTTTAAGCATGCGTGGGATAGGCATAAGGCTATCCTAACTATAAGATAAGGCCAGGGACTAATGAAAGTATTTAGAAAATTGGGCAGACTAGATGGGCCGAATGCTTCTAATCTGCCATCACATTCTATGTTTCTATTTGTTTTTCTCTCCTTAAGTTTAAAGGGCAATCTAGAGGTCGACCCATTGCTCACGGTGATAAAAGACAAAATAGGAGGGGGTGCTATATATATGAAACCACAGTAATATACTTATATCTGTACATAGATAATTCTGTCAGAGATCTGCCGGATTGATCTAAGAAAAAATAATGTACATAGCATAATACTGTTTAGCAAAATGGTAAATAGATATGGTCTAGTATTGGGTCACTCACGATCTCCAAAGCCTATTATAGCAGGCTTAGACTGTAACGGCTCCTCATAAAGTCATGCAGACTATGTTGTTCAGTATACTCAGCTCTTCGGATTTTCCCCGATCACACCAAAAGCTCCAATAGCCAAGTGGATACGAATAAAGGGATTTATTGGGTAAAATTACAATTTAACAAAGTAATATAAAAAGTAGTATAAAAATACAGGGCACAACGCGTTTCGACTTTCATCTTCTTCCAAGGTGCATACAGTCCGAACGAATTCCATCTCTTTAAATAGGTCCGTTGAGTATACTGAACAACATAGTCTGCATGACTTTATGAGGAGCCGTTACAGTCTAAGCCTGCTATAATAGGCTTTGGAGATCGTGAGTGACCCAATACTAGACCATATCTATTTACCATTTTGCTAAACAGTATTATGCTATGTACATTATTTTTTCTTAGATCAATCCGGCAGATCTCTGACAGAATTATCTATGTACAGATATAAGTATATTACTGTGGTTTCATATATATAGCACCCCCCTCCTGTTTTGTCTTTTATCACTTTTTTGTATTTGTATAGTGCCTTTGGGTGATTTGTTTGGCACTTGGGGGTTGTTGCTGTTTTACATCATCTCTAATAGCGCCAATCCACCCGTATATTTCTTTAACCAGAAATAGTTCTTGTATTTTGCCATTGCTCATGGTGCCTAGAGGGATATTGGCTATACCTCAGTGGTGATACATTACAAGGCTGAAATGGTCATCTGGGGTTTCTGTATCTCTCGTGCAGAAGGAACTTGCTGGCATTTCGGATCTAGACTGCCCATACAGATATGTTCTCTTTAATGGCACAAGATGAGCTAAAATCAGCTTGAGATCTGTGTGGAAACCCACCAAAGGGCATACTAATTGAGCTGTTGTCCATTCTCATGTCTCTTGTTACTTGTTTTTCTCTGATATTTTAATAACCATACTTCTTTATTTTCACTTTAACTTCCAATAATCAATATAGTGTATACCAGGGGTGCCCAAAAGGTAGATCCCCAGATGTTTTAAAACAACAGCTTCCATGATACGTTGGCATTCTAAAGGCATTCCAAAGGAATGCATCGCATTATGAGAGTTATAGTTCTACAACATCTGGGGATCTACCTTTTTTGCACCCCTGGTGTATACAATATTGTTTAGTTATTTTCCAATGTTGTTACATATCTCACTATGTGTTCAATATATTATTTTTTGCAAATTATATTCTATATGCATTGTCTCACTCACATTTTTACAATAGTTTAGCTAAAGTCACATAAAAAAACAATGATCAAGAGCAGTTTATTTCTATAGTTATTTTTTTCAGAGATGGCTGCTTAGCATATGTCTTCTGAAAAATTGTCATTTATTCTAAATAAAAACTAATTTTAACATTGTTTCATTAACAAACAGCTTTTGGGTATTTAAATGTCAGACGCTTCATTTTTCTTTAGTTAGTCTTGCTACAATAAGAAAGGGATTTAAAAAAACTAATTATACATGAATTAAAGAAAAATCTCCCTTGCGCTTTGAACTACACCTCTGGCTATATTGTACTGTAAACGAATGGGGATTCCTATCTCATTAGTGGTTCTTCGGGTTATTGTAGCTAGTTTTAGACAGACGAAGCTGGTTACAGTAGACACGGATCACAGATTTATGGATATTGCTCTGGGAATTGTTTTAATTAGCATTGATTGAGTTTAAATAATTTGACTTTGACACTTATATGAATATGGTTAATGTTACTTAAACAGAGAATATTGTATGTGTACATTTCGCCATCTAAAATAAAATTACATTATATCATCGTTTTTTGACCCTACTCAAATTGCCGCTCTAAAGGAGCTTTTATTAAGGCTGGGAAGCTCATGAGGAAAATATGCATTTTACCTTTTATGGCTAGAATATGTCTTAGTACTGTTTTCTACATGTTTTTCAATGTAGAAATTCTTATCTTTAAATAACACATTTTTAAAAATGTTTATTATTATTATTATTTTATTTTTTTTAATGAAGATCAAGGAATTCAGTAACAAGATTGTATATATTTATACCTCAAATATTTTGTATTTATTTTAAAGCAGATCTCACACATTGCATGTAAAATAAAACAAGTAAAAATAGTTAAATACTTGTAGTATTTATAAGGTAAATTGATAATGATTGATATTTTTTGGCTTTGAAAAGAAGAAAAATATATAAAATATATATATACAGACATCATACTGTATTAAACATTCATCAGAACACTTTATTGACATTAAGTATAAGACAGCGGCCAAGCAAGAGTCATTCTTTTATCATCTTTTATTTTTTTCAGCTGGGGTTTCTGGGGAGAAGACTGCATTTAATCCTGAGACATGTCTTGTAGACACAGTCCTGGCAGAAGTACTCAATTCTGTTACAAATTCTTTGTATAGTGTTTCGCTTGTCAGATGGAGATCATCTAGAGCAAGACTTAAAGATATTTTAGGTTTATGTGACATCACTGAGTGATCTTCTTTCACTGTGTGTGGCAAGAAGCATTGGTTTCTGTGATAGACTTGAGTTATGCTGCTGCTGATATCCCCTCTTCGTTTTGTTGTTCTTCCTAACACAACCAGGTTAAGGAAGGCTATAAGTAGGACCATGCATTCTCACGCTCACTACTTAATTAATTTAATCCAGATTATTTTAGTTTCAAAGAGGTATTAATATTAGAGTGTGTCAAGCTCGCCACAATCATTTCTTTTTCTTTTTCTTTTTTAAAAAATTTAGATTACTCCACCAAATTTAAAAAAAAAAAAAAAAAACTCCTTAAGGATGATGAGGGACAGAATGGCATTGCATTAAATGAATTTGTTTTTCTGCAGATTGAAGAACAGCGGTGGAGCCAAGGGAAAGGTACGTTTGGCTTTACGTTTTCATTTCTTTGCATGTGATCAAATTTATCACATTTAAGAAAAGAAAGGATCAGAAGCAGCTAAATAAACTGTTATTTTTATATTTTGTCTTGTTTTTTTTTTTAAATGTCTTACAGGTTCATTTACTAAAGTGGGAATTCAAAGTGGATTTCAGATCTAAGATCAAATTAGCCAAACTGGAAAAATGATCTCTTTCAGGGAAACTTTCACTTAAAAAAAATGACTTAAAAATATAAATTTCCCTTTGAATTTGCACTTTAGTAAATACATCTGTTTTTATGATACTACAAAAGCAAACCACAAAAAGAGGAGAGATGGGATTATTGGCTTTTTTCACTTATACAAAGAAACATTATTCCCTAATTCACTTTTTTTTTGCATGCATTACAGATTTGTGTAGCAGGTGTATGCATTTATTACTCTAGGGACTCCTATATATAGCAAATTATCATTAAAGTAAAACGTTCTTGCTCCTTTTTTGATTATAGATATTAGAGGATTTGAATGATTGCAGAGAATGCATTCAGAACTAACCATTTATACTACTTTTCCTGATCTCTAACAGTGTAATATGGTGCAATTCAGGAATGTTTTCCATTAAGTTTCAGACCATGCAGTCTCCTTCATTAATGCATCAATGTAGATTCTCTCTACATACCCCCCAAATGTCCATGTTTATGGGACACAATCCCAATATTTTGTATATAACGTTCCTTTTTACTAGAAGTTCCAAATATCTGGTGCATCTGAGTGTACAACGTAACTTCACATCAATAAAACTCACACACTCAAACATTTCAAACTTAAATATTGTGGCTTATAATAAATTAAATCATAAATGGTTATCAATAGGTCACAAAGCCAATTAAATGGTCCAGAATAGGCCTCCATAAATTACCTCCAGTTCCACCCTCTAAAATAAATGTGTCCCTTTTAGGCCAAATTAAATGTTGAAAGAGAAGCATCTGATCAGATTAATAATTATTAAAAATGACTAGCATATATAATTCCGGTCAAGTTGCTGTGAAGCCAGGAATGCAATGGCATTCCAATGTAAATAGTCAAACCCTTTTAGAATGGTTTGCCTTCTTACAAATGGCCCATCAGGATCCGCTGCCACCTCCACTACAGCCTTTAGAAAACCATCTGAGCTACGTCTAGTAGATGCTCTTAGCCAATTATCCTGCCCTGCACTGCATGACATATCTCAGAGGAGCTGAACAAAGCTGTGCAAGTGGTTATGGCACATGAAGTGTTCCTTTAATCAAGAAATATATTGCTGTATGACTTTAACATCATCCAAACACTTATGTCAGTGTCTGTCTAACTCCGCCTAGCAAGCTCACACCTAAAACCAACAAAGCAGGCAAATAAATGTTTTGCAAAAATAGAGATTTTTTTTCAGTTGTTTCAAAGAAATCTCTCTTCAGGAGACAGGTTCATTTCTCTGTAGAGCACATTATTTCAATATCAGCAACATAAACTGCTATTTAAAGAAATTTTGAAATAATGCTAAAATATTCTGACTCAACCACCTGATTATTTTTCTGTAAAGGCCCTGTGCACCGCTTGTCAGTGATTAAAAGCCAGAGATAAAAGCAGCTCACATATGCTTTTCAGAGCTTCTCAGCCTGACAGACGAATCCTGTTTTTATGATTGTAATGAGGAAGTATGCTTAGCGAATACTTCCACGAAAAACTGATTGAAGTGCCTTTAAAAAGTATGGCCATTTTCCTGAGAGAGATACCATGGTAGAGCATTATCATGTAAAGTTATCTAATGGAAGATATATTAAGATTCACATAATAGAAGAAGAAAATGAAAAAAATAACTTTTGTGCATTCATTTTATCTTTAAGAATGTCATACAAAGTGGTCTTTTATAGTCCTTGTCATGACTTGAGTGCTGTCCTCTTATCTGTGGAAGAAAACATAGGTACCTCTCAGATAAAACTGTGTCAAAGAGTTGTGGGAGCTGTTCAGCAAACAGTGAATGTTAGTGATAACAAAACTTACTAGAAAATGAAAAAATGGAAAACAAAATAGCCACATTAGAAAGTAAATGACCACCACAATTGAATTGAAGATTTTATCCTAAAATTACAATTCAGGCTTTACATTTAAGTTATTATTTTCCTGCAAATCACTAGTTTGCTGATTAGTAAGCAAACATCTCCATCTGCTAAATGGAGAACACGAAAAATGTGTTAATAATGGCCCTATTTACTTGTGATTTGCTTTATCATGTTTGTACTTGTATTAGTGGAGATGTGGAATATTTAAAATATAAAGAATGTCACGATAGTTTCATCCCAAAAAAATACATCACAGAAGTTACCAAGAAAAAAATATTGTAAACAGGCCATGGAATTCAAAACTGCAAACATTTTCACACATTTAAAAGACTGGGACGAAAGACCAGTTTATATTCCAAATGCCACCGTGAAAATCTCGCCCTATACCCGCAACCAATGTTGAAATATCTATTTTGGCTTAATTAAGTTGTTTTTAGTTTACACAATACACAATCATGCTTTAACTTATTTAATGATAAAAACAAACCCAACTATCAGCAATGTTAATTTATAATCCCAAGAAGAAGTTAAGGAGAGGACAGCAAGGGACCATGTTCCCTAATACACCATAACAGTAGTGGCATGGACTCTCAGTCTTAGCGACTCTTCCTCTACCACTAGTACAGCTGACATCTCTTCAACTATGAGTATTGCGGAGATCTCTGCTGCCACTGCAGCCACCATCGCCACCACTACCAGAAGTGCCAGCACTAAAAATATTAGTCAGCCTCCGCATGGTTTGAAAAGCATATCTGTTACATCTCATTCACTACCTCTGAAGTGAATGTTTTTTTCTTGGACTTCAGTGTGGACAAAAAAAAAAAAACAATGCTCTAGCAACGTATAACTGTGTCTGCTCAGGTAGTAGGCATATAGTGGTTTTCCCTACCTGGAGTTTTGAAGATGGGAAGAGCCTTAAATTAAAATCCATGGGTTTTTCCATGCTGGAGAATGGCCCTTATGCTACGGACAGTATATATGTGATAGATTTGCTCTTATTTGGGTGGAAAGGGTGGTTGGGCCATTTTTGGAAAATCCCTTTTTTTTAAAAAAAATAAAGTTACTCCTGCTACTGCTGATACCCTTTTTTTACTTAATATAATTTTTATTTTTTTATTTTAACACAGATATGTCATCTAATTTGTCAACTCAGAATTGGCATTACAAAAATGGCTATTAGGATAGGAAATATTGTAGCTGTTATTTTTCTTTTTTTTACGCTACTGGTCATTTTGAATATTCTGAATATTTTGCATGTGTATTTATCTGAGCCAAACCACCACATGGATGAAGAGCGGATTGCCTGAACTAAAAAAAATTTTGGGACGAAAAGATTCTGCCAAACCAAATTGTTCAGCCATGTGCATTCCACAAGGTATTTACTTTAAAGAAACTTAATGGGTAACTTCATATAAACATGCATTTTAAGCACACCATTTCTATGCTCATCTTTGAGAAAAAGTATTAAAAATGTCAAAATAATTAGAATTATGACAAATTAATTAAAACAAAGTAAGCACTGTCCTGAGTTAGATTCCTTTGCAATGTAGTTATTCCTAGCAATTCTCATTGTTTTTTCATTTTTGGTTTGTCAGTCTACTATTTAGCATTGCTTTCACAATTTCAGATGTCCTCAACAACCATAAATGGTGGAATGGACATGGTCACTATCAGGGCCGGCCTTAGGCATTTAGACGCCCTGTGCGAAAAATCTTCACAGCGCCCCCCCGTCATCCATGTATGCTGTAATGTTTGTGTTGTCTGTGTATGTGATAGTAGGTGTGATGACTGTGTGTGATATGTATGCTATGTGTGATATTTGTAATGGGTGTATTAACAGTGTGTGATATGCGTGTATTGGTTGTATGTGACACACACAGTCAGACGGCCACACACACACACACACAGGCAGACAGTCAGTCATACACACAGACACAGACAGTAATACACACAGACACAAACAGAGGCAGTCAGTCATACAGACAGTAATACACACAGACACACACAGAGGCAGACAGTAATACACACAGACACACACACAGTCATACACACAGACACACACAGAGGCAGACAGTCATACACACACACACACACGCAGACAGTCATACACACAGACACACACAGGCAGACATAGGCGTGCGCAGCCTATTGCATTAGGGTGTGCACCCTAAAGCACAAACACACGCCGCGTGTATATGTGTGTGTATATATATATATATATATATATATATATATATATTTATTTATACACACACACACACACTGCTGTGTATGTGTGTGTGTGTGCGTGTAAGGGCGCTGTTTGTGTATGTGTGTGTGTGTGTAAGGGCGCTGTGTGTGTGCTGTGTGTGTGTGTGTGTGCTGTATGTGTGTGGGTGCTGTATGTGGGTGTGGGTGCTGTGTGTGTGCTGTATGTGTGCTGTGTGTGTGGGGGTGCTATATGTGTGTGTGGGTGCTGTATGTGTGTGTGCTGTATGTGTGTAGGTGCTGTGTGTGGGTGCTGTGTGTGTGTGTGCGCTGTGTGAGGGTGCTGTATGTGTGTAGGTGCTGTGTGTGTGGGTGCTGTATGTGTGTGTTTGCGCTGTGTGAGGGTGCTGTATGTGTGAGGGTGCTGTATGTGTGTGGGTGCTGTATGTGTGTGGGTGCTGTATGTGTGTGTGGGTGCTGTATGTGTGTGGGTGCTGTATGTGTGTGGGTGCTGTATGTGTGTGTGGGTGCTGTATGTGTATAGGTGCTGTGTGTGTGGGTGCTGTATGTGTGTAGGTCCTGTGTGTGTGTGTGTGTGTGCTGTATGTGTGTGCTGTATGTGTGAAGGTGCTGTATGTGTGTGTGTGCTGTGTGAGGGTGCTGTATGTGTGAAGGTGCTGTATGTGTGTGTGTGTGCTGTGTGAGGGTGCTGTATGTGTGAAGGTGCTGTATGTGTGTAGGTGTGTGTGCTGTATGTGTGTGGGTGATTGTGGGCTGCGGCAACGCTCAAATCTCGCGAGAGGAACCCGGCGGAGCTGCTGGCAAGAGCTCCGCCGGTCCTCTCCTGCCTCCCTCCCTGCCTGTGGGTCGGTGGGGAGGGAGGCTGAGAGCAGAGCCGGCGCTCGGATAGCGCCGGCTCTGCATGAGCCGACAGTGGAGATCCTGAGATCTCCCCTGCCGGTCTCAATACATAGGCGTGCTGCGGGGATTAGGGTGTGCCCAGGCACACCCGGCACACCCCGTGCGCACGCCTATGCAGGCAGACAGTCATACACACACACACAGACAGTAATACACACACAGAGGCAGACAGTCATACACACACACAGTAATACACACACAGAGGCAGACAGTCATACACACAGACACACACAGGCAGACAGGCATACACACAGACACACACAGGCAGACAGTCATACACAGACACACAGAGGCAGACAGTCATACACACACACACACACAGACAGTAATACACACAGGCAGAGAGTCACACTCACCTGACAATCACAGTTACCTGTGGAGTTCATTGTGGAGGCAGTGCAGCTCCTGGTGACTGTTTGGTGGGGAAGCAGGGACTCCTTCCTGCTTCCCCTGCATCAGTTTTCCGGCGCTTTTAGCTCCGCCCCCGCCGCACGGTAAGCTCCGCCCCCGCTGCAAATGTAAAAAAAAAAAAAATTTTTTTTTTTTTTTTTTTAAACCCGGCCGGCTGTGCGGCCGCACGGCGCCCCCTGCTCCATGGCGCCCTGTGCAGCCGCACAGCTCGCACACCCCTAAGGCCGGCCCTGGTCACTATGTGAGATCAAGAATCCGAGAATCAATTTTAGATTGCTGAGTCTCCTAAAGACTTTGAATCACTGATGCAGGAATTTACAGTCGTATGCAAAAGTTTGGGCACCGCAAACCACACAGCATATCTGTATCATGATATTTTTTCAGTGAAAATAAGTTAACATGACTTCCACGTGGAACAAATGCAAACTCAATATATATCTGTATATTTTAACGGGATACCCCAAACCCCTGAATTTCCTATTCTCTGTACTTTTTTTTTCCAAACCTCTCCCTCTACCTGTGGTCCACTATTAAACCGCACCTCTTACCTAATCACTGATTGATCTTTCGGGTACGTTTATCCATACCATTTATTGGTATGGATTTTCCCATGTACACATTTTCCAGTAGCAGCTAGCAGTAGTATTTTTTTATACATATTTGCAACATCTTTTGAAAATGTGAAGAATTTCTAAAAACTTCCTCTTATTCCAAAATATAGATAAACTTGTTGTGGTTTGTATGCTGTTGCTCTCTCTACTCACTACATTTTAGTGAGTCTAGTCATATTACACATAAAATTGATGTGCCTGCAAAATGTTTATATACAAGGTCTCTCTGGAAAAAGTCCAGCCATTGTTAATAGAGCTAGAATGTTTTGTGCAACATCAATGTAATCTGGCGGGCAAGGAGAGTGGACTGGAATGTGCATGCGTGTGCAATGACATGTACTAGTCAGTTGGGGTGCTAGACGCCATTGAGTGAGTATGTGTACTGTGTGGCCATCACATTCAAAATACCTGAGTGGGTACAGCAACTAATCTGCATCAACTTTTGCATTAAGCTTGAACTTTCTTCGGATGATTCAGAAGGTTTTTGGGGATGATACAATGAGTGCAGTGCAAAACAAAGTGTGGCACAAATTCTTTAAAGATGGTTGATGATCAGTTGATTTATTTATTATTGCCATTTATATAGCGCCAACAAATTCCATAGCGCTTTACAATATTATGAGAAGGAGGATTTAACTATAAATAGGACAATTACAAGAAAACTTACAGGAACGATAGGTTGAAGAGGACCCTGCTCAAACGAGCTTACAGTCTATAGGAGGTAGGGTATAAAACACATTAGGACAGGAAATAGCAATCAATTAAGGTGGGAGTGAAGCAGAGTTGGAGGAGAGAGTAAAGTGCTGTCCTTTAGGTTGGGCAAGATACAGGTATGTAAGGTAGAGGTTACTCTAGTGGGCCATAATCTAAATGTTTTTTAGATTAAAAAGTTTTAAGGCATTTTGTAAATGATTGAAGAATAGGGGAGAGTCTTATGGCGATAGGCAGGCTATTCCATAGAAAGACAGATGGGGAAAGGTAGTGCCACTAAAACAGAAAAATTAAAGAATAAATGGGTGGCAAAATATAACAAAATAAAATAGCAGAATAAATACACAATAATTAAAAAATTCCAAGATAGACAAGAAAAAGTCTATGAGGTAGGGATGTCCAAAGTTAGACCTGTCTATAGAAAGGTGGGCACAATCTTGATAGTAGGAGTATTCCTCACTGTGACATAGGTGAATCCTTGAAGTTCATATGAAATAGATAAGAGATAACAACTAATGGGGCAGTATGTCCCAGATAGGGGCTGGATAAAGTATAGAAGATCTATATGGTCCTACTCATGTTTAATAGAGCTATCTACCTAGCTCTAATGTGGATGGCGTACAGTTGTACAATCCCCACTTATAGGATACATGAAATAGTTGTAGTCTTGCTTGATGTAAGGACCTTATGAAAATATAAAAAAACCAGCAATAGTGCTTACAGTATAAAAACCAGAGATGAAATAATAAAATACCAAGTGGTTACTCACATTTGACTGAGCAGGCTGACTGTTCAATGAATACAGCTTGAGTGATATAATCCCCACCTAGGATTCTTTGGAGTAATATCCTCACTGGAAAATTCAAAAGATCTGCTACCAGGTAAAAAGGATGGTGATACTAACAAAAAAAAAAAAAAAAAAAAATTATAATATGATAAAAAAGTAAAATGGCTAACTCGCAGACAAAAAGTGTCCAAAGTACCTTTATTAAAAATACTGTTATATAAAGTACCACAACGTGTTTCACCCTTACACTTTTTCAAGTGGAGATCAGAAAGTATAACCTGGCAGACAGAAGTATATGTAGGGAATGTACATGTAATTATTTGAAAAAGGCACCAAAATTATGTAATTAATTAATATATAAGACACACAAAAGAATTTAGAAATGACATAAAAAAGTGTTACAGTACATGTAGAGGTTATGTATCACAATATTGTTTAAAAACGAGGCTTATTTACAGATAGAATAATAAAAGATTGCGGTCACTTGTTCACCAGCCGTATTTAATTACAGGCCGGGCCGTGTGATCTATCGCAATGGCTTTTGGGGCTTGTAGTAGTTACGTTTTCATAACGTGTGGCAAGATGCGAGTGGGAGACACGTCCCCACTGACGTGTTTAGGACATGACCGCTGAACGATTGGTCGCGTCCTGAGCACCTAAAATAGGATGCTAGGTTTGCTTTCCAGGGGTCTCATGCTATCTCATACTATGAACTGTTTTATTTAACTTATCCCTTTCTTTATTTGATTTTTTTTTCTTAATTATTTAAACCCTATACAGATCCTCTTGAATGCACTCATAAAACCTTGTGCAAGTATTATTTTACAATTTTAACAAGTGATATATGCATATTTATTTTTTATATACTTCTAATTCCTTATGTTTTCTTGTGACTTAACTTGTATAACTTTCCTTTTTTTCTATTATTTATCATAAGGCATTTCATTTTTCTATTAATGGGCACTACTTTTCCCCCATCTGTTTTCCTCTATTTATGTTATAGGGCCTGTGAGTGAGCTCATTTTTTAGGTGTGCTGCCGCTACCTTGATTTGTGTTGTCTAGATAGAGAGCACTGTTCCTTCTCTGTACTATATTCCATAGGAAGGGGGCGGCCCGTTAGAAGTCCTGCAAGCGTGAGTTAGCCATAGGGGTGCAAGTAGCAGACAGGAGAAGGTCACGGGTGTAGTGGAGTGACCGAGAAGGAGCATAACTATGAATCAGTGAAGAGATGTAGGTGTGTCTCTATTGTTCATATTGCATGGCTGGATACTTTCCAGACAGACCTTGTATATGTATATATGCACTTGCTGTTCCATTGTTTGCTTTGCCTTTCAAACTCAACATTGTTTTATTTACATTTTGTTTTACTCCAGTACAATACATCACATGTATTTTTTCAACATACAACAGTTCATCATTGAGGCTAGATAGATAGTGGACGTAACATTAATAGGGCAACAGAAATTAATCTTTTACTTAAATCCATTCTAACAATGGAAACAATCACTCCTCTGAAAACAAATCCATGTAATGAATCATATAAAGTCAACTAAGCATGCACTTTGCTTTTTCATATGATGCTCTGTTTTCTGTTAAATATATAGGAATGATTTTGTAAATGTTAACACAATCCAGTCCTTCCCTGGCACAGTCAAGGCACTGTACATTGGGAGGACAAACAAAAACATGTTTCAATGTATTCTCCTCTCTATGCTCTTTGATGCTAACGGGTAAAAATCAGTTTTTTGGGAGTTTTGTTTTGGTAAATGACAGCAAAGGACACAGCCCATAACACAAATTGACAGGGAGCCAAGATTCAGTGCCAGGGCATCTTATCTCAATCCAAGATAGAACAATATGGATTACTACATTTAATTTTATTATTCAGACCTCACAATCCCATATTTGTTACTATAGGGATCGAAGTCAGCTAACTCTAAAATCCTAGGAAGTAATATTCAGCATGTATTTTGGCATTCGGAATGGGTAGCTCACATGATACACACTGATACAGTATGCATATCTAAAGTGTTACTAACATTATGTTATTTGTCCCATTTTTAACCTCTTCAATTAGTTCCCGCATTGCAGCATGCTTATTGCGATTGATTTATTTCAATTAAGACTCTCTGTCTCAAGTGCAGTAATTAGCCTTTACCAGAGATCGTTCCTGTCTCCGTAGGGTTTATATACAACCACATGCTCACTTCTGTGCAGGTAGAAACACATCTAACGCAGATGGGAAACAGCAGGAGATCCAATTGCGATGGAATTCACTAGTAATGGAACCTTAAATTGCTCATTCAGAAACGGGATCTCTAACAATGTCACAAACCACCCTCCCTGAAAACAGGCTTCTCTCCAGCTGGTGTTAAACTGACAACTCTCACAAAACTGAATCAGTGAAAAAGCCAAGTGGAAAGGTATGAAAAGGTCTTTGGCTAGTTCAGATTTTTTTGTCTGATTCCGAGTTATCATTTAACAACAGCTGTATAGCTACATTTTGCAAAGGTGCTTCTCTGGAATTCTGTGATTTATGTTGCAAAACAATAAGATTCCACTAATGAAAGCATTGTGATATTTTATGATATCTCAATGTCCTTCTTAGAAACCAACCAGCTGTACAAGTTACTAGTGATGACAATGAAATCCTTTCTCAGTTTATATTGTACCATTTTACAGTCTTGGGGATTTTGCCAAACTCGAAATATCTCACTAAAGATACTGATGAAACAATTATGTTTCTCTGCTTAGTATTCATTTGTCCCGTGTAAACCTTCAAACAATGTTTCCACATGAAATTAACATCTGAATAACAAATTCCTTGTTGCAGCTTAATTAAAATAAGCAAAACAGATATGTCTATCAGATGTGTTGTTCATCTGTGTTTGCAATCAAGCATGAACAGGTACCAAAGGCCAGCACAAGTTATTACCCTTTACCAGAGAAGACATCTGCTGGCTGACAATATCGGGTTATATTGTTACACTTGGCTCTTCCCAAAAGACGTGGAATGATGAATCCAGACAGCATTAGAAGCAGCTGTGGGTTGTTGAAGATAAATTGCATTCCTGTTTTTTCAGCATATACAATGTCAGTTTTGACGAATATAAAAATGAACCGAAAATCCTCCACTATAGCTACAGAATGGGCGGCATGGTTTTTCCGAGTACAAGTACATATCTCAGAGTCATTTATTGGACCTATTCCTACAGATTTCCTCAGCAAATAAATGCTTACACAGCCACTAGGAATTCTGAGTCAACACATGGAACTCTTACTTACAAAGTTACATAGTAATCTAGGGTAATCTTTCACACTTTTGTTTATGTTGTTTATGGTTGCATTGCTTATCTTTAACCTTGGTATACATGTATAAAATTGATACTAAGGTTAAAAATAATACATTTAATTATTTACTTACCTTTTTCCATTGCTCTGCTCTTCACCTCTCAAACTGTCATAGTGGAAGCATGGAGTAGTGCTAGGAGGGAAATTTAGAGCCTAATGAGTATGCGCTTCGAGGCATAGATTGTGCATTGAAGCTTTCTGCAATTTTTACTTAAAAAGACAGGGCCACTGCACCCAGACCACTTCAGTGAGATGACATGATCTGGGTGACTATAGAGTCCATTTAAACAATGTATGTTTCTTTTTTTTAATGAGACATGTTGCGGCCAAAAACCCAAGTGTTCAAAAACAAAAGTCCAAACAGCCATGTATTTTTTAGATTTACATCTGGTTCTTTTCAGTACTTCCTACATATGACTTCATTTTATTTGCTTGCCTTAGAATAGAAATGATTGCATTCCGATAGTATTTTTTTTCTCTCCAGTTTATTAATCTACAGAAGTCTCAGTCAAAGCCTATAGGCTATATAGAATGGAATTATGTTTGACTCTGTTTCAAACAAATTAAATGAAGAATTTAGTTCTGAGATCATTCTCTTAAAAATAGGATGAAAATGTGTATCTACTCCTACTGGACTAGCCACTCCAACAACCTATTTACTTGAATTAATTGTACTTATTATTATATATTTTACATGAAAATGTTGCTAAATTCTGGTAGTATTTTTGGGAGCTTTCATTTCCAGAAATGCCACAGGTTCTTTACAATGTTTAAGAAAAAAAAAAAAAAAGTTTTACCTTCTATTGGGAAACTCAAATCGCCCGTAACATTTATTTTTAGACAAATCTATGTGGACAAAGCAAAATGTTCCACCATGCACAAGTCTACAGATGACTCTGCCTTTTACATCCCCATCCCACCTTCCAAGTATGTCCTATAAATCTCTGGTACCTGCATCTCAAAATATGAAGTGCTCTATATAGCATGATGTCTAGATTTTAGCAAATAAAGAACAGCTCTCATCTTGACATTTATAATAAAATTGCTATTTAGTTACCAGAGACCCATTTACCTCACATGCTTGCATGCGAAAAACCTACCTTAACAACTTTGTGATTAATCCATCCAATCTCTTACAACCGAAAGAGAAATTAAAGATACATGTATCTTTACAGACACACACCTGGAGACAAATTGTCAGGGGTGACTCCATTCCTCAATGTAAACTTAAGTAGAAGATCAGGTACTCCTGTTCCATCCAAAGCAGTTTATTTAACCCCTTAAGGACACAACTTCTAGAATAATAGGGAATCATGACGGAATATATCCGTCATCTGTCCTTAAGGGGTTAAAAACACAAACAATGCTTCAACTCTTTATAAATAAACTGCCCTGGAGAGAGATCTGTAGCACCTGGTCTTCTGATTGAATCCACCCAATCTCCAGACAATGGTCCAACACAAAAACACCTGCAGCTCTATACTAAATCATATTTAATTATTTCATGAAGTATCACAAAAGAGTTTGCTTTCCCCCATATAATGAAGCATGTGCAATGCGATGTCTTTTGATTTCATGCAGTGAATTGCTACCAGGCATCTAAAATTTCAGCAATCGATAAATGCTGCAGGGTATAATTAGCAGGGATTCATTGCTCGCCCTGGATAGTATATATTTCTACTTAGGATTGTTTATTAGAAAAGATTTCACTTGTGAGTTGAATTTATTCAATGTGCAAGTCAATTATTTTGAGTGTTCTTCTGCAAAGGATTGACTCATAATGAATTGGCAATTAGTTAGAACAGACACCTCGTTACTCCACATCTAAATATACATAAATGTAAATAGGATATTCAATAAGCAAATGGGAAACATTACCAAGCAATGACACTGAATGTGTGAGTAACTGTAATTCATCAGGCTTAAGTAACATGGCAGAGTAAATTAGTTTAGAGTGGTTTTACCCAAGCATTACTATGAGTATTCTACATCATTCTAAAAATTTACAAATAGACACTTTAAAAAAAAAGTTCTGAATTTAAGCTACTGGCTTCATGTTAGGGGTTTCAACCATGAATGTTTCCATGTTTATAATTTACAAAAACAAAATGTGATTTTCAGGATTATGATACAAAAATAAAAGATTTTATTATTACTTTCGTAGTGAGGGGTATTCACAAATACCAAATGTTAAAGTCAGTTAAAATAACCATATGTCAACTATGTCAGAATTTGCAATTTTCATATTTACTAAATTCAGAAGGCCAGTAATTTCGACCTTATCAGCACATCCCTTTATTTACCACCCAGTGTCTGGCTTGAAAACGTAACATTTTGCTGGCAAATCCTATAGCAAATATAGGATACACACATATATCAGACTTCATATTTATACCAGATCTTTCCAGAAATCAGTTAAATATGCTAAGTTAATTTGCTTGCATTTTGCATACAAATCGATTAAAATCTGTAATATTAACCTGCTATCAGCACTCTCATCCAGTGGGAAAATATTTAAAAAATAATAGCATATATGGATCATTATAGCTATCTAGTTAATACAATTATCCTTTATTACCCACTCAACAGCCTGCAGCTGCTCAACCATTACCACTCCATCCCATGAATATTGGGATGGGCTATTAATATAAAGTGAATTATATGAAACCAGAAGTAAATGTCATTATCTCCTCTTGCCACCTCCTGTGTGCAGATACTAGGGCCAAATAATAATGGCGTGGGGGATGAGGGGGGGAGTTGAAATATTATGAAGGTGACATGCCATGCCTTTTAGTCCCGGCTTTAAACACCCTAGTGAATGCCAAGACCACCTGGCACTTCTGAGCAAACTTATCTGTTTCCCTGCTTTGCAAGTATGTTTGCATCATCTTTGTAAATATAGACTTGCTGGTTAAACTTTGTCCTTAAAATCTGTCATCTGAAAATCGATGTCCTGAGCTTTAGCCCTTGGAACCTCTCTTCCATAACTAACATTCTGACCTGGATTTAGAGAAGTTCACAAATTATTCTACTGAGCTAAACAAAGTTCTACAACACATCCTAGCAAACCAACAAAGGTATCCTAATTTCCCTGGTAACACTACTGTGCTATACACTCTCAGATCCACCATGCCTCTCGCTTGTCTCATATTTCTTTAGATCCTCATCATAAAACCACCAAACCTGAAATATGAACACATGTGCAAGGGGAATCTTGACTTTATTATAACAATCATCTTAATTATACAAGAAACCATTGATTGTTATCATTTAGGGCTAGTTAATAAAGTGAGAAGTGTTGTGAATTCAAACTGAATTCAAAGTTAATGTTAAAGTTACAATCTTTTTGTAATGGTCTAAATACACAGTTCCCCTTTTTACAGGACTTTATGTCTAAAATATCTTTATTAGGAGTCTTTTACACTTTTGTTTCCTGTACTCTTTTTGGTTGAAACAGCTCCCGGATGATGGTGAATTTCATTGTTTAAACATCCTGCAGTGATAAATGTTTTAATGATTTATATTTCCACAAAGCTTTCATCTCGGGAAATGTTGTGACAACTTATGTGATTTGCCTGAAATAACCTTTTTTTTGTGTTAATATGCACAGCGAGTTTGTCTGCTGGTCCTTAGTGTCAATTTGGGGTTTTCACAGAGCTGCATGAGCCAAAATTACAACGGTTTAACAGTTCTTGGATAATGCAAAGTAATGATTATTGCAATGCACAATACACTAAGAACAGCTGATCAATTGTTACATTTGTACAGCAAGATCCATCTGTCTGTGCAGATGTTGCTAGCATTTCATTGTCAGTTTTTCTGAGAGGCCTTGACTCTGCGACACTAGACTAACAGGAAGACAGCAAGCTGTGATACAATATGGGCTGCTTACTACTCAGTTTGAAGCAACCCTGTCCTCACCCTCGCCGCAGGTTTAATGTAAAGGTTTCCCAGAACACCTTTTTGATGACTCCCAGTAGGCCCACAGTTTTACAGGATGATTTTGCCTCAAATGACTTCAAATAGGTGTTTTTTTTCCCCTGCAAATATCTTCAATGATGTGCTATAATTTAAAATAGTTAGACTGCTTTTAAGAAATATCAAATTTCCTTTAAATGTGCAATCAAACAATTGCTGTTGTGGAACAGGAAGGAACATAAAGAGCTTTGCAAATGGTATTCTCTCTACTTCTCAAGATTGCAGTGACATTCAGCTATAGGAATTTTAAACACTGGAAGTTCTATTAGTCAAAATGAGCACATTATGTTTGAAGTGAGTGGCTTATGAATTATATATTAGTGCATTTTGCACAAAAATTGTTGGTGTTTCAATGTAATTAATATGCATATGTATATGTATATATATATATATATATATATATATATATATATATATATATATATATATATATATATATATATATATATATATATATATACAGTGGGACCTCGGTTTACAAACGCCTCGGTTAACATAATTTTCGGTTTACAAATGAAAATCCATTGAAAATAATGCCTCGGTTTACAATTTTTTTTCGCAATACAAAGCAAGTTTCCCCAGGATGCATTGCACCTGGGAGGTTTATAGCACCGCCCCCTGCATGCTGGAGTCTGTGGGTAGCATGTGGCATCGAGTGTGGAGGTGTTGGAGCGGTTTTTGCATTGAGTTTTGCAGCCATTCTGGAAATAGTTTGCAGTTGTTTGGGGACTTTTTGGTGCATTTCTCAGGCTGTGGAAAGCTAGGGAGCTTGCATGCCTTTTATTGTGTGTTCTGCATTGTGGATTGTTTTCCATGCCAGCTCATTTAGATTTTTTTTCTGACTTCCAGAACGGATTCATTGGTTTTCAATGCATTCCTATGGGAAACCGCGTTTCGGTTTACAAATTTTTCGCAATAAGAAACCCGGAGAACGCATTAGATTTGTAAACCGAGGACCCACTGTATGTATATATATATACAATATTCAAAGTCTGGCACTCTACCCTAAAATGGATTCAAATGCAAAAAAGCCTCGGTGCTGCAGAGCGTGGACATATAGATAAAGACCTTAGGGTCGAAACGTTGATTTTCTTCACCGAATAAATAATTTTGTATAAAGACCTCTGGAGTGCTCTATCTGCTTCCTACACATATATATATATATATATATATATATATGTGTGTGTGGGGGGGAGGGGTGTCTGTATGTATGTGTGTGTGTTTATTGTGGTCTAAAAAAATCACATTATTGTGAATATTATAGCTGTGGGCTCATCAACAATATGGAGAAAAGAGGGACAGAGGTTTTTGACTATCCCTCCTAAATTGTTACATTTGGGAGGTATGTTGTTGAATTTGTGGTTAGGTTTGGCTTCATATTTTGAAGAGGCAATTTAAAACATGAATTAAAACATATATGATTTAGTCTGGGGCTCAAAATTCTACTCTGCTGGAGAGAAACATAGAAACATAGAAACATAGAATGTGACGGCAGATAAGAACCATTCGGCCCATCTAGTCTGCCCAGTTTTCTAAATACTTTCATGAGTCCCTGGCCTTATCTTATAGTTAGGATAGCCTTGTGCCTATCCCACGCATGCTTAAACTCCTTTACTGTGTTAACCTCTACCACTTCAGCTGGAAGGCTATTCCATGCATCCACTACCCTCTCAGTAAAGTAATACTTCCTGATATTATTTTTAAACCTTTGTCCCTCTAATTTAAGACTCTGTCCTCTTGTTGTGGTAGTTTTTCTTCTTTTAAATATAGTCTCCTCCTTTACTGTGTTGATTCCCTTTATGTATTTAGATGTTTCTATCATATCCTCCCTGTCCCGTCTTTCCTCCAAGCTATACATGTTAAGATCCTTTAACCTTTCCTGGTAAGTTTTATCCTGCAATCCATGAACCAGTTTAGTAGCCCTTCTTTGAACTCTCTCTAAGGTATCAATATCCTTCTGAAGATATGGTCTCCAGTACTGTGTACAGTACTCCAAGTGAGGTCTCACTAGTGTTCTGTACAATGGCATGAGCACTTCCCTCTTTCTACTGCTAATACCTTTCCCTATACAACCAAGCATTCTGCTAGCATTTCCTGTTGCTCTATTACATTGTCTGCCTACCTTTAAGTCATCAGAAATAATCACCCCTAAATCCATTTCCTCAGATGTTGAGGTTAATACTCTATCAAATATTCTGTACTCTGCCCTTGGGTTTTTACGTCCAAGATGCATTATCTTGCACTTATCCACATTAAATGTCAGTTGCCACAACTCTGATCATTTTTCTAGTTTACCTAAATCATTTGCCATTTGGCTTATCCCTCCTGGAACATCAACCCTGTTATATATCTTAGTATCATCTGCAAAAAGACACACCTTACCAACAAGACCTTCTGCAATATCACTAATAAAAATATTAAAGAGAATGGTTCCAAGTACAGATCCCTGAGGTACCCCACTGGTGACAAGCCCAAGCTTCGAATATACTCCATTGACTACAACCCTCTGTTGCCTGTCACTCAGCCACTGCCTTACCCATTCCACAATATTGGAATCCAAACTCAAAGATTGCAGTTTATTGATAAGCCTTCTATGTGCAACAGTGTCAAAAGCCTTACTGAAATCTATGTAAGCAATGTCTACTGCACCAACCTGATCTATAATTTTAGTTACCCAATCAACAAAATCAATAAGATTAGTTTGGCATGAACTCCCTGAAGTAAACCCATGTTGTCTCTGATCTTGAAATCCATGTGTTTTTAGATGTTCAACAATTCTATCCTTTAAAATGGTTTCCATCACTTTCCCCACTACTGAAGTAAGGCTTACTGGCCTATAGTTGCCCAACTCCTCCCTATTCCCTTTCTTGTGAATGGGCACAACATTCGCTAACTTCCAATCTTCTGGGACTATTCCTGTTAACAATGATTGGTTAAATAAATCTGTTAATGGTTTTGCTAGTACACCACTAAGCTCTTTTAATAGCTTTGGGTGTATTCCATCAGGTCCCATTGACTTATTTGTCAGTTGAAATAGAACCTCTTCCTCTGTAAACTCACATGTAATAAATTACTCATTTATCCTTTTTCTTAACTGAGGTCCCTTTCCTTCATTTTCATCTGTAAATACTGAACAAAAATATTCACTGAGGCAGTCAGCTAGACCTTTATCCTCATCTACATACTTCCGTTATTTTGTTTTTAATCTAACTAATCCTTGTTCTACTTTTCTTTTCTCATTTATGTATCTAAAAAAAGTTGTCCCCCTTTTTTACTAACTGTGCTATTTTCTCTTCTGTGTGTGATTTGGAAGCTCTTATAACTTGCTTAGCCTCTTTCTGCCTAATCTTATAGGTCATTCTGTCTTCCTCACTCTGTTTTTTTTTATAATTACTAAATGCTAACTCTTTGTTTTTTACTATTTTTGGCCACATCTGCGGAGTACCACAGTGGTTTCTAGAATTGTTTGCTTTTACTGACAAGCCTAATGCAATTTTCTGTTGCCTTCTGTAGTGCAACTTTTAAATAATCCCATTTCTCTTGGACTCCATTTAAATTGCTCCAGTCTGATAATGACTCCTTTACACATATACTAATTTTAGAAAAGTCTGTTTTTCTAAAGTCTAAAACTTTTGTTTTTGTGTGGTGTAACTCAGTCACTGTTCTTATATTAAGCCACACTGACTGATGATCCCTGGATCCTAAACTTTCACCTACAGTAATATCTGATACCAAATCTCCATTTGTTAACACTAAATCTAGTATGGCCTCTTTACGAGTTGGCTCCTCAACGACTTGTTTTAGAGACAATCCCAGTAGGGAGTTTAGAATATGTGTGCTCCTGGCACAAGTAGCTACTTTTGTTTTCCAATTTACATCAGGAAGATTAAAGTCACCCATGATGATAACTTCCCCCTTCATTGTCATTTTAGCTATTTCTTCAACTAGTAGATTATCTAACTCTTCAATTTGTCCTGGAGGCCTATAAATCACACCTACACGAGTAACTGTGTGATTACCAAATTCGAACGTAACCCAAACGGACTCTATGTTCGCCTCACTAACCTTTATTAGGCTAAATTTTATGCTATCCTTCAGATACAGGGCCACCCCTCCCCCTATCTTGCCTTCCCTGTCTTTTCTAGATAAAGAGTACCCTGGTATTGCTATGTCCCAGCCATTTTTCTCATTATACCATGTCTCAGTAACAGCGACTAAATCTACACTATCAGTTGCCATTATTGCCACAAGTTCTTTGATCTTATTCCCTAAACTGCGAGCATTTGTAGACATGACTTTAAGCTTATTTTTTAACACACTTGCTACAGGCACCTTCTGTCCTTGTTTTGGGGGGCAATTGGATTGATGTTGTATCACCCTTTTGCCCCCCCCTCCTAGTTTAAATACATCATAGCAAAACCTCTGAACTGCTCACTGAGAACATTTTTTCCCTTTTGAGAAAGATGCAAACCATCTTTTTTGTACAGTTTATTTCCATTCCAAACAGAGCTACCATGAGAAATAAAGCCAAATCTTTGCTCCCGACACCATTCACCAAGCCACAAGTTATGTCCCTAATATGCATCCGCATGTCATTCTGAGTGTTATGCACAGGCAGAACTTCAGAGAATGACAGTGTGGAAGCAACCTGCTGTATATCATTGGCAAAAACACTAAAAACATCCTTAAGCTCTGAAACCTCATTGCAAGCCAAGTCATTTGTCCCTAAATGGACAAGTACATCCAATTCCTCTTCCTGCTTTGCTTGCTTAAGAATATTACAGATACATCTCCTGTCTCTGTGAGTAGTAGCTCCGGGAAGACACCACACAAGACCACCATTGTCCATCTCCACACCTCTTATGATGGAATCCCCCAACAGCAACTGCATTCTATTAGGCCTCACCATAGTATTCAAGGCTCTCTGCACAACACCACTAGCCTCAGTGCCTCTCTGCACAACACATCTAGCCTCAGTGCCTCTCTGCACAACACCTCTAGCCTCAGTGCCTCTCTGCACAACACCACTAGCCTCAGTGCCTCTCTGCACAACACCTCTAGCCTCAGTGCCTCTCTGCACAACACCACTAGCCTCAGTGCCTCTCTGCACAACACCACTAGCCTCAGTGCCTCTCTCCACAACACCACTAGCCTCAATGCCTCTCTCAACAACACCACTAGCCTCAGTGCCTCTCTCCACAACACCTCTAGCCTCAGTGCCTCTCTCCACAACACCACTAGCCTCAATGCCTCTCTCCACAACACCTCTAGCCTTAGTGCCTCTCTGCACAACACCACTAGCCACAGTGCCTCTCTGCACAACACCACTAGCCTAAGTGCCTCTCTCCACAACACCACTACCCTCAGTGCCTGTCTCCATGACACCATTACACTCTGAAAGTGCAGAAAATGAATTATGTAGAGCAACAGACTGTGCAATATGCCTTTTATCCACAACTCTAAGTCTACCAGATCCTACAGTGATCCATCTGCCATTCCTAGTATGTCTCTGCAGCATTGGCTTTGCAGCAGTTCCAGCCTGAGTTTGTTTACCAGATAATTTACAAATCTCAGACTTCAAAAATACAATCTCCTGCCACAAGATAGAGAACTGTCTACAGATTAGACAACAACCAAACCTCCAAAAAGTGGAACGTGAAACAAATGCATAGCAACTATTACACTGAACTAAGTCTGCCATTCCAATGAGGTAAATAATTTAAATCAAACAAATCTTAACTTTTTATTTATCTTCCTGAATACCTCAGATTACCTCCAGTTTATCTCCAGAATATCTCCAACCACACACACTTAGAAGCAACACTCTCCAGAATATCTCCAACCACACACACTTAGAAGCAACACTCTCCAGAATATCTCCAACCACACACACTTAGAAGCAACACTCTCCAGAATATCTCCAACCACACACACTTAGAAGCAACACTCTCCAGAATATCTCCAACCACACACACTTAGAAGCAACACTTAGATGAAGCAATCAAGCTACATTAGCCAAGCTAATGACAACAACCCTTATATACTCCTAAAATCACCTCCCACTAGGAATGTTTAACACCTGGGTAGGCCTCTGCTTATTTGCAAACAATAGCTAATTTAAACAGCAATCAATAGCAAGTAGCTAACTAATCAAATCAAATGCCTTATAATTACCAACAGGAACTCAAACCTTGTGCAATCAGTAACCTTTTCCTACAGATGAATCTTACCTGTAACAGTAAAAAAGAAAACTCTTAGCACAAATCTTAGACAGTTGAAGCTTCTGTAAAACTCTCCAGAATATCTCCAACCACTCACATATGAAGAAACACTTAGATGAAGCAACCAAGCAACCAAGAGGCTTCAAAGTAACTCACCATTGCAAGACTGAAGGGTCCAATGCTCCCACCAAGAGTGTTTCTTATGTCCAAGGCTGAATTTGTACTCACCAGTTGCTAATTGGCAAGTGGATATTCTGGTTTTAATTTAACCGATTGATAAAATGTTTAACAGCTTAATTTTGTTTTAAGTCTAAAAGTAAAGCAATAGTTATAGATAGTTGAAATATTATGTCTGATTTTATTTTTTGTAAATCTAAGAAACAATATATTTCTTTGAAAGACTAATCCTTTTCAACTGCCCCAAGTTGCTTGTATGAGCAAAAAGAAAACAAAACAAAGTTGTTTTTTTATGTTGATATGAACTGCTTCTGTTTGGAAAGGCTGCAGGGTAATAGACCTACAAATGATTAGAAACATTACAGCAGAGATCTGTATTACACAAGACTTTTGGCTCCATCTCTAAACTATTTACCCAACATCACAACGTTCTATATTTCTTTTTTCAGCCTAAAATGTATTTTATGTCTTTTAATTTTTTCAAATTCCTATAGAATATGATCTCTAGATGAAAGTCTCTTGCCGAGGTGTGCGGAACTGCTCTGTGAGATCACCAGATGTTAAATTACTTTCAAAGTAGGAAAATGAAACACCTTAAATTTAGGAGCAAGAAATATAAACGATAAGTTCTTGTGAGATTCAATATTGTTTTGTGGCAATTTTTCTGAAAGGTGTACAACCTTAAGAGTTTCTGCTGTATCTTTTTCTTAAATCTGAATTTATAACATATAGTTATCATATAGGCGTTAAAAAAAGAAAAATGGTTAATTGTCACAAAACTAAAACTTTTCCACCTTTTCCATTTTCATATTATTGTAATTTTTTTTATAATTTTATAGGTATTCCATGAAGAATATATTTTAATCTTACTAGACCTTTACTGATAAACATTGTTACTTGGTTATTGTTATTGGTTGCAGACAGTTGAGCCTGATATTCTGCTTTTTCCCAATGGTAAGCTGCCTATTCCCCTCTTCACCTTGAGATTTAGAAAAAAAATTATTACTCTCTGTTACAAAGATCATATGTGTACTAGTAATCTCAGTTGGCATGCATTGGTTTCAGAAACAATTGAACATAAAGGAAACTCAATGACCTACACTAACGGAGAGGTGGAGATGTGTCTTGACATATCCACACTTTTCTATGTCTTATGTCCTCTTGTCTCTACCCATGAACATCATGCTGCTGATGCTCTCTGTTATTTCAAAAAAGCAATGTGAGGGCACCTACCTCTTCCCCTAGGTAGCCTGAGAAAGCACTGACAGAGCACTGTACTACAAATATCTATTTTTTAATTGTTGGCAGAAGCTATCTGATGTAAAATAAAAAATAAAAAAGAACTTTTCAGCTTACTTACATTGCTTAAATTAAGTTCAAAATGTAATTCCAGCAAAGGAATGTTAGACTACCACACTAATCGGATTTATTGGGGACCAAAAAAAAAGCATATAGGGTTGCTTTTTCACTTGCGCAGAAAAGGCTTGCCTATCATGTCGTCAGTTCTGGATTTTCCATGTAGGTGAAATACAATCTGATGTGCTAATATCATTGAAAAAGTCCTTCTGGGTGAAACACAAATGGTGCAGTTTCCTGAAGCTCGTTTGCATTATTTTAATGTTATATGTATTATTTTGAGTGGTTCTATTGATTGTTGTTACTTACTTTTAAAGCTACTGGTAATATATTATTAACAGGTTATTTTTTTTATTCATATAATTATATTATTTGTCCCAAGACCCAAAAAGTCTAGTTTTGCGCTAACATCCAGATGATTAATCCTGCAATCATGATAATCCACTCGATCTCCATAAATAGATGTCTATTTATCTAGAGATGTCCCAAATAGTTCACTGGCGAATAGTTCCTGGCGAACAAAGCTTGTTCGCGTTCGCCATGGCGGGCGAACATATGCGATGTTCAGTCCGCCCCCTATTCGTCATCATTGAGTAAACTTTTACCCTGTACCTCACAGTAAGCAAACACATTCCAGCCAATCAGCAGCAGACCCTCCCTCCCAGACCCTCCCACCTCCTGGACAGCATCCATTTTCGATTCATTCGGAAGCTGCATTCTTTTTTTTTTTTATTCTTTTTTTTTGAAGTGCAGTGAACATACACGTAGTGACAATGACATATGGTGCAATGCAAAATGTTGGAATACAGACTTAGAGTTAGGAAACAAAATGTCAAGAGGAACTGCACATTTTTAAAATATAAAACAATCATGCTAGGTAAACTTGTCTTGATATAAGTGAAAAGCATGGCATAGGGAAATCGTCAGACATGTTGAGAGTGTTCGTAAGTTTGAATACACATGCTTGAACTGAAGAGGGGTAAGGGGACTAACACCACCAGTTATAGATCAACATGTGTGAATCAGAATATCAAAACTAGAAATAAGTAGACTAAATAACCTCTTAGTGAGTGCTGTTAAATGCTAGACAACTTACAGCCCGAACGACCAACAGCGCAACTTTTTACACAAAGTTCTTAGCAAAATACCAATAGAGGAGACGACCCCCATGATCATATGTGGAGATCTCAATCACACCATGGATTCACGGGCAGACTCAACAATACCTAGCGACTCTGCCAGACATCCTAAATTGAAAAATGCTAACAAAGCCCTGATCAAACTCACGCAAGAATACGGCCTCTATGACACATGGCGAACAATACACCCTACAGCCAGAGAATACACATTCTTCTCACAACCACACAAAACATACTCCAGAATTGACCATATATTTATATCAGGCACACTACTCCCACAAGTGGAAGATTGCACCATAGGGAACATAGTATGGTCTGACCATGCCCCAGTGACCTTATCTGTGCATAACCAATACCAACACAGGGGAAAACCACCATGGCGTCTCAACGACACACTTCTGTACGACAAATCGTACGTAACGAAGCTAGCGGAAAGCCTGGAGACCTATTTCCAGCTAAACGACACCACGGAAACCTCCATACTCTCTATCTGGCAAGCCCACAAGACAGTCATAAGAGGTCAACTGATCAGCCGCGCCTCATATCTCCACCGCCAACATAACATCTCATACCTGAACCTGCTCAGGAGGCTGAGAGACACCACAACGGCACATCTTCTCAAACCGACGGACACGCATGCAGAAACTATCAAAGATCTCACCACGCAACTCAACACCAGGGCGCTTGAAAAGACGGCCCACACCCTCAGGAAACTGAGATTGAAATCCTATACACAAGGCAACAAAGCGGGGAAACACTTAGCCAACATGCTTAGGAAAAAACAGGCACACTCAAAAATCCCATTCCTGCTTACGCACTCAGGCTTGAAGCTACATAACCCACAAGACATTAATGACACAATGGCAGACTATTACCATGGCCTTTACAACCTCAATACAGACCCAACACTCCACCAACCCGAGGCACGAGAGATAGCTGACTTCCTCACATCTACTAGGCTGCCTGCCCTTACGGCCGACCAACGAACAACCCTTGACAATCCCATAACTGTAAAAGAAATACTAGATACCATCGACTCCCTACCACCAGGAAAGTCACCGGGCCCTGACGGACTGACTAACCTCTATTACAAACAATTTGCCCCCAACATAGCCCCCTACCTACAAAGAGTCTTCCACCACGCTCTGCAAGAAGGGACACTACCAACTGAGATGCTTATGGCACATGTCGCCACCCTCCCCAAGCCAGGGAAACCACCGAACAAATATCAGAACCTAAGACCTATATCCCTGTTAAATACGGACATAAAAATATTAGCAAAAATCTTCTCCAACAGACTCACACATATAATCCCCACGATAATAGGAAGCGACCAAGTGGGATTTGTGGGGGGCCGCCAGGGAGCAGATGGCACAAGAAAGACTCTAAACCTACTATATGAGATGCAAAATAACAAAAGCCCTGGGGTTTTGCTTTCACTAGATGCAGAGAAAGCCTTTGATAGGCTACACTGGCCCTTCCTGCTCGCAGTCCTGCGAAAATTCGACTTCCCAGACCAATTTTTATCACTGGTGGAAGCACTGTACTCAGCACCAACAGCCCGGGTAGTAAATGGGGGTTTTATATCAAAGCCATTTACTATCTCCAATGGCTCCAGGCAAGGCTGCCCACTCTCCCCGTTACTCTACATATTGGCACTAGAACCCCTAGCACACCTCATACGGGAACACCCTGCCATTCATGGGATTAAGGTGGGAGCACGGGAATACAAAATGTCCCTGTTTGCTGATGACATTCTTTTAACACTTACGCACCCACACATATCACTGTCCAACTTCCACAAACTCCTTGCCCAATACAGCAAATGCTCCTACTATAAGCTAAATATTACAAAAACCCTAGCACTCGGCATCAACATCCGACACACAGACCTGACAACCCTGAAAAGGGATTTCACTTATGACTGGAGAAAAGAACACATCAAGTTTCTAGGGATAAACTTCACTCCTAAGACAAACGCGTTACATGCAGCAAACTATACCAAACTAAAAACAGAGGTTCACAACATTCTGCAAAGCTGGAGAGGCAAATACATTTCATGGACAGGCCGTATAGCATCGGTGAAAATGGTTATTCTGCCGAAAATCCAATATTTATTCCGCACCCTGCCAATCAAACTCTCCAAACAATACCTCCTAGACATGCAAAACACTATAAACAACTATGTCTGGGACTACAAAAAACCAAGAGTTGCCAAGACAACCTTGTACAAACCGCCTGCCCAGGGCGGAATGGGACTTCCAAACATTACAGGATATTATAATGCTGCCCACGTTACTCCTTTGGTAATGATCTCCAACCGACCAGAACCTGCAGCTTGGGTCGAAATAGAAAGAAACCATACACAAGGGATACCACTCCCGACCCTGGCATGGCTACCCAAATCCCACAGACCAAAATCTTCAGACCTATTACCAACAACAGCATTGACCCTTGCGACTTGGGACAAATTTCGGAAGAAAATGGGAACAACAGAAACGCTCTCAACAGCACTTCCAATAGACGCGTTTCAGGTATTGATACCGGATTTTAATCATTCACTATGGAGAAGACATGGTGTGCACACTGTCTCCCAAATCATGCGAAACAATATACTTAAACCATTACAAGACCTCCAGACAGAATTCAAACTCTCGGGCACGGCAACCTTCTCTTACAGACAGCTGAGCTCATGGATACGCGCCCAACCACCCTCACAGCCATTGCTACCACCAAACGCACAATGGACAACAATAATTAACTTTTGTACAAAAACGAAACCTGCTGCGAAATTAATCTCCACAACATACGCCTCTGAACACACGCAACCACAAGCCTCACCACCCACTTTCATCAAAGCCTGGGAACGAGATATAGGCCGTCAGCTGACCGCAGAGCACTGGCAATCAATCTATAACGCCAACAAACGAATGACCCTCTCTACGACACATATGGAGCTATCCCGCAAAATTCTATACAGATGGTACCTGGTACCTACCAGACTAAAACATAGCCTCCCAAACGAGTCAGAAACATGCTGGAGATGCACGGCGAACAGGGGAACCATGATACATATATGGTGGCATTGCCCGTCACTTACACATTTCTGGTCACAAATCTCCACACTAATAGTCCAATGCACAGGTGTGCAACTACCGAACACACCAGAAACATTCCTACTCCTCCTGTTCCCGCAGTCACCGAGCATGCACAAACGGTACTTAATATACCACATAGTCATAGCAGCCCTCACCATCATTAGTAGACACTGGAAGAAAGCAACCTCTCCCACAATAAACCAATGTATAGAAGCAATAGACACAACCAAAACATATGAACTCCTGGCAAGAAAACCACAGCGAGGAAGACCCTACTGGATCGAAGCATGGGAACTATGGGACACAACCCAACACAGCTGCCCAAACACGATAGACACGTATAAGTCACAACCATAAGTTATACACTGCAAGATACTCCCCCGAGAGGAGAACCACATCATAGACGACACGACCATATAGGGACCTGTGCAGAGACACCCGCAAACACAGCACATTGCAACAATGACTACACTCCCAGCTTCCCTTTTACTCCCCGCCATTCCCCTTCAACCCCCCCTCTACACTACCACCCCGTCCCCACCCCACGCAAGAACCACAAGTACCAGTTGCTGAAAGCCTGCACAATACCCATCCCACTTCCAAACGCACCCATCATTGCCACACTTATATGGACACAAATCTACGTGTCTCACGGGTGCCAGGGCACTGGGAAAATTTAAAATTTATAATTGTCAATTGGTTAAACGACTGTATTCTCACCTGCATGTTTGGTATGTGCAACACCTAATATCTGATGATAGAATCCACTGTGTAACATGTTCATGTCATATTAAACATTGTTCCCTCACCCTTTTCTCTTCTGTACCCCCCCTCATATTTTTCCTTTACGAAAATAAAAATTGTCAAATTAAAAAAAAAAATGCTAGACAACTGACTACACCTCATAACAAGGGCATTTTAGATTCTCAGCAGCAGAGATGTTTTAGACAATTCCTCTGACATGCTTCAGAGAGTGGTCGTCTCTACTCGCATCCATGTGCCGCTTAGTAGTGCTTCCACCGCCTGCCGGGTGCACCAGAGGATCGCTCAGACCACGAGGGTCAGCAGGTCGGCGCATCAGCACCCTTGCTACCCGAGCCCAGTCCACTGTGGAAGAAGATGCCTGGTCACCTCCCAGCCCTCCAGCTTCAGTATAAGTAACCTGTGAGGTTCTGGGATCGGTCCTGTTCAGTTGTGGGCGGCTTGTCGGCGTGCCATCCCCCCTGGCTCTCTGTTCCGAAGGAGAGCACAATGCTCTCCATCCTAGGTGAGGTGAGTAGCAAAGCCCTCTGCCGTGATTCAATCCGATTCCAGAAGGCTGCACAGAGAGCATCAAAGGCTGCATGGAACTTAGCTTCCCAGTGTGGGCTTGATTGCTCTGTCGGAGTGGCAGCCATCTTAGCTGTGACACGATGGCTCGTTTTGTCAGGGTGAGTAGTGGCCATTTAGCCTTGTGGGTTACTTTAGCCTTTCCCTGGTGGGGACCGGGATAACCCCAACCGGTCCAGAGGGGGGGGAAGGGGGCTGTAGATATGAGGTGCAGACAAGATGAGAGCTCCAGGCCGGGAGATCGGCCGCTTCTCCCTGCCACAGAACCCCCAGAGCAGATAGGCCGCAGGACAGTGCGTAGTCATAGGCTGCTACAAACTTGATCGGGTAAGCTCCCTGGTGTTCAGCAACAGGTAAGTGTTCAGTGAGCAACCTCCAAAGGTATTATTCCCTCTGTGGGTCTCACTTTGCAGGCTGTATGCAGGGAGCTCACTTCATGCACGTCCGTCCGCCATGCTGGCCAGGCCCCGCCCCCCCGGAAGCTGCATTCTTAGTGAGAGGAAGGACAGTGTAGCTGCTGCTGATTTAATAGGGAAATCGATAGCTAGGCTTGTGTTTTCAGTGTCCACTACAGTCCTGAAGGACTCATCTGTTCTCTGCTGTAAGGACAGCACCACGAAAAGCCCTTTTTAGGGCTAGAACATCAGTCTGCTTTTTTTTTTTCAGTTGCAGTTATTGCAGTTGCCTGTCTGCCAGCGTGTGTGTCAGGCTCACAGCGTATACTGTGCCCACTTGCCCAGTGCCACCACTCATATCTGGTGTCACAATAGCTTGCATTTAAAAAAATCAAAACTTTTTTGACTGTAATATAATAGCAGTCAGTTTCCTTCACATGTGTGCGTTTCAGGGCCTGCCAGGGCACAGTGTCACAATAGTGCAACTCATATCTGATGTAACAGTAGTGTACATTAAAAAAAAATAAAAAAACTAAATTTGACTGTGAAATAATAGCAGCCAGTTTCCTTCACACATGTGCGTTTCAGGGCCTGTCAGGGCACAGTGTCACACCAGTGCAACTCATATCTGGTGTAACAGTAGTGTACATTTAAAAAAAAAAAAAAAAAACTTTTTTGACTGTGAAATAATAGCAGTCAGTTTCCTTCATGCGTGTGCATTTCAGGGCCTGCCAGGGCACAGTGTCACACCAGTGCAACTCATATCTGGTGTAACAGTAGTGTACATTAAAAAAAAACCTAGAAATTTGACTGTGAAATAATAGCAGTCAGTTTCCTTCACACGTATGCGTTTCAGGGACTGCCAGGGCACAGTGTCACACCAGTGCAACTCATATCTGGTGTAACAGTAGTGTACATTTAAAAAAAATACAATTTTGACTGTAATAGATTGAATAGCAGGTAGTTGTCTGCAAGCGTGTGTGTCAGGCCTACAGCGTCTACTCTGCCAACTTCTGCCAGTGCACAGTGCCACTCATATCTGTTGTCACAGTAGCTTGCACGCATAGTACCACTAATCGAAAAAAGAGGCAGGCCACCCCGCAGGGGCCGTCGTGGTCGTGGTGCTGTGATTCCCTTAGGCCCTAGAATAATGCCCAGTGTTCAGAGGCCACGTACCCTGAACTCGAAAAGTTCTGAGGACATAGTTGACTGGCTAACACAGGACACCCAATCTTCTACAGCTTCCGCTCGGAACCTTGATGCACCATCCTCCTCCAGCTTAGCTTCGGGCACCTCTCAAGTTACCACTCGCCCGCCTGCCGCCACCACCAACACTGGCACCACAGCCGCTTGATGCGCAACCATTATTGCCAGAGGATGTAGATAACAGGGATATGTCTCAGTCAGGCAGCATTACACACATGGACGTACGGTGTGATGATGATGATGTTGTACCCGCTGCTGCTTTCTTTGCTAAGTTGTCAGATACAAGTGAAGCGGTTGATGATGACGATGCGTCCGTGGATGTCACGTGGGTGCCCGCTAAAAGAGAAGAACAGGGGAAAAGTTCAGATGGGGAGACAGAGAGGAGGAGGAGGGGGCGAGTTGGAAGCAGGGGGAGGTCGTCGCAAGGAGCTAGTGGCACAGTCAGACAGCATGCATTGGCACCCGGGGTCAGCCAGAGAGCACGCCAATCAACGCATGCTGTTGCCACCACCAGAATGCCATCATTGCAGAGCTCAGCAGTGTGGCATTTTTTTGTGTGTCTGCCTCTGACAACAGAGATGCCATTTGCAACCTGTGCCAAAAGAAACAGAGTCGTGGGAAGTCCAACACCCACCTAGGTACAACTGCTTTGCGAAGGCACATGATCGCACATCACAAACGCCTATGGGATCAACACATGAGTACAAGCAGCACACAAACTCAAAGCCGCCATCCTCCTCCTGGTCCAGCATCTTCAGCCACGTTAACCACTGCTGTCCTCCTTGCCCCCTCTCAACCATCCGCCCGTCCATCTCTCGCCTTGAGCAGTTCCTGCTCATCTGCCCACAGTCAGGTGTCTGTCAAGGACATGTTTGAGCGTAAGAAGCCAATGTCACAAAGTCATCCCCTTGCCCGGCATCTGACAGCTGGCTTGACTATACTCTTAGCCCGCCAGCTTTTACCATACAAGCTGGTGGAGTCTGAGTCGTTCAAAAATTTGTAGCTATTGGGACACCGCAGTGGAAGGTACCTGGCCGAAATTTCTTTGCACAAAAGGCAATCCCCAACCTGTTCTCGATTGTGCAAAAGGAAGTAATGGCATGTCTTGCACACAGTGTTGGGGCAAGGGTCCATCTGACCACTGATACCTGGTCTGCAAAGCATGGTCAGAGCAGGTATATACAGGTATATCACCTACACTGCGTATTGGGTAAACCTGCTGACGGCTGCCAAGCATGGAATGCGTGGCTCTGCAGAGGAGTTGGTGACACCGCCACGACTTGCAGGCATACCATTTGTTTTCTTCCTGGAGCGTGCCCTGTGAAGAGTGCTGGATCAGGCCATAGATGAGCGTGAAGAGGAAGAGGAAGAGGTGTGGTCACCATCACCACCAGAAACAGCCTTATCAGCATCGCTTGCTGGACCTGCGGTAACGCTGGAAGAGGATTGTGAGGAAGAGGAGTCAGAGGAGGAATGTGGCTTTGAGGAGGAGGAGGAAGACCAACCATAGCAGGTGCTCGTTGTCACCTAGCTTGTACCTGTGGTGTTGTACTTGGCTGGGGGGAAGAACATACCTTCAGTGAGATCACTGAGGACGAGGAATGGGACATGAGTAGCTCGGCATCCAAGCTTGTGCAAATGGGGTCTTTCATGCTGTCGTGCCTGTTGAGGGACCCTCGTATAAAAAGGCTGAAGGAGAACGACCCGTACTGGATGTCCACGCTACTAGACCCCCGGTATAAGCAGAAAGTGCCTGAAATGTTACCAAATTACCGCAAGTCGGAAAGGATGCAGCAGTTTCAAAATAAATGAAAAAGTATGCTTTACACAGCGTATAAGGGTGATGTCACAGCACAACAGGAATCTAACAGGGGAAGAGGTGAAAGTAATCCTCCTCCTCCCACGACCACGCTGGCAAGGACAGGACGCTTTACAGACATGTTGTTGATGGAGGACATGCAGAGCTTTTTAAGTCCTACGCATCGCCACAGCCCTTCGAGGTCCACCCTCAAAGAACGACTCGACCGGTAGCAGACTACCTTGACTTAACTGCAGATATCAACACTCTGAGGAGCGATGAACTCCTTGACTACTGGGTGTGCAGGCTTGACCTGTGGCCTGAGCTATCCCAATTTGCGATAGAACTTCTGGCCTGCCCCGCTTCAAGTGTCCTGTCAGAAAGGACCTTCAGTGCAGCAGGAGGTATTGTCACTGAGAAGAGAAGTCGCCTAGGTCAAACAAGTCTAGATTACCTCACCTTTATTAAGATGAATGAGGGATGGATCCCAAAGGGACTGACAGTGGGCGATACATTCGACTAAAAAATGCCTGATGAGGGGTACGTAACAGAGATTAAACTGATAAGAATAGTACTACTTAACACACCACTCCTATCTGGCGTCACATTAGATTGCACGCGCAGTGCCCCAAATTTGAAGTAGGAGGACCGACCAAGCATCTTTTTCCATCTCCCGGTTCCTAAAATTGATGCCATATACACGTCCCCTGATAGGGGACGTAACAGGGACTAAACTGATAAGAATAGTACTACTTAACACACCACTCCTATCTGTTGGCACATTAGATTACACGCGCAGTGCCCCAAATTTGAAGTAGGAGGACCAACCAAGCATCTTTTTCCATCTCCCAGTTCCTAAAATTGATGCCATATACATGTCCCCTGATAGGGGACGTAACAGGGATTAAACTGATAAGAATAGTCTTACTTAACACACCACTCCTATCTGGTGGCACATTAGATTGCACGCGCAGTGCCCCAAATTTGAAGTAGGAAGACCGACCAAGCATCTTTTTCCATCTCCCTGTTCCTAAAATCGATGCCATATACACGTCCCCTGATAGGGTACGTAACAGGGATTAAACTGATAGGAATAGTACTACTTAACACACCACTCCTATCTGGCGTCACATTAGATTGCACGCGCAGTGCCCCAAATTTGAAGTAGGAGGACCAACCAAGCATCTTTTTCCATCTCCCAGTTCCTAAAATTGATGCCATATACACGTCCCCTGATAGGGGACGTAACAGGGATTAAACTGATAAGAATAGTCTTACTTAACACACCACTCCTATCTGGTGGCAAATTAGATTGCACGCGCAGTGCCCCAAATTTGAAGTAGGAAGACCGACCAAGCATCTTTTACCATCTCCCTGTTCCTGAAATCGATGCCATATACACGTCACCTGATAGGGTACGTAACCGGGATTAAACTGATAGGAATAGTACTACTTAACACACCTTATAATAACACAGAGAGAGGCAACGCAGAGAGAGGAGTCTGAAGAAGAGGAGTCAGAGGAGGAAGGTGGCTTTGAGGAGGTGGAAGACCAAACACAGCAGGCGTCCCAGGGGGCTTGTTGTCACCTTTCGGGGACCCTTGGTGTTGTACGTGGCTGGGTGGCGGAAAAGACCTTCAATGACATCAGTGAGGACAAGGAACGGGACATGGCTAGCTTGGTATCCAACCTTGTGGAAATGGGGAGTTTGCGGTTGTGCAAATGGACTGTTTGCGGTTGTTTGCAGTGCGTTAAACGGGGAGTTTGGTCTGTCACTGTGAAGCGGGCGTAACCCTTACACTACCTGATCGATACAATATCATACCTGATGTTTTAAAGCACATTATTCCAAACAATTTAGGAATGTTAGGTGATTTATGCCCTTTATGGATTAAAACCTGACTCTGCATCAACTATGTAATTTTCCATGGGAGTTTTGCCATGGATCCCCCTCCAGCATGCCACAGTCCAGATGTTAGTCCCCTTGAAACAACTTTTCCATCACTATTGTGGCCAGAAAGAGTCCCTGTGGGTTTTAAAATTTTCCTGCCTATTGAAGTCTATGGCGGTTCGCCCGTTCGCGAACATTTGCGGAAATTCGCGTTCGCCGTTTGCGAACGGAAAATTTTATGTTCGCGACATCTCTATATTTATCAAGATACTGGGACACTCAGACTTAGGAATCTGTCCATTTCCCCTTATACTCCAGAATCTTTCTATGTAGCTTAGTTCCCTAAAAATACTCAAAATAGCCCAATTATAGATATCCCATATATTGGTCGATTAAAAAGTAGACAAAATGATCTCTAGATAAAAATTACTTGCCAAAGTATACAGAAATGTTTTCTGAGATGAACAAATGTTAAATTACTTTCAAAGTAGAAAAAAATGAAACAACTTAAATTTATGAGCAAACAGTAAAAATCAATATAGTCTTTGAGAGTTAATATTCTTTTGTTTCAACTTTTCTCAAAGTAGCCCGACCTTAAGAGTTTCTGCTGTATCTTATTCTTAAAATTTAGTGTTACCTCGAGAATCTGAACATTCTTTGCATTCATTTTGAGGTCCTAAAAAATGTCTACTCACCCTAAAACTCTTTCCTTCATCCCTCAAAATCTGTCAATTCACCCTGATAGTCAGCCTATTTGTTCAGATAAAATATTTGCCATCCAAATCGGATTATTTTCCCTGAGCATGTATTCATTTTCTTTTCCAGATAGACTACTCACTCAGAGAATCTTCCCCTTCTCACCATGAGAAAACACTGTAGACTTGTATCTTTCCAATATGTCACGTTGTCCTGCATTCTAATGTGATTTACCGGCTTGCTTTAACATCTTCTCAGCGTGATTTTCCTTCAGCTCTAAATAAATAGCATGAAAGATTATTTCCAAGATATATATGTATGGGAGGATATCAATTGTGCATGAATTTAACTGGGATTTGCATAGAGGAATACGATTTATAGATCTAGTCACTTTCTGGAAGTCTGCACTCCCCCCCTTACTCATTTAGGCCACACAAAACAGATGCAAAAAGAAATAAGAAGACAATTTCCTGAGAAAAAAAAAATATGCGCTGAGAGATGATTATCCCTCCTGCAGAATTCAGCGTATAACTAATATTCTGTCAGTAATGACAAACTGCTCACAGACCTTGTTGTATATGAAAATTAAATGGAGCATTGTGTTTTATTGAATAGGGTACCATCACTGTCTCTGACTTGCAGAAATCTGCAGATGTTACAAAGATTAGACAAATGATTCCATAGGGTAAAGTATCTGAGTTTATACAGTATGAACAAAGAGAAGGAAAATCTAAAATTCATAGCTTTTCAAGTGATACATATTATAAGAGGAAAGTAGTAATTTGACATTTTAATTCTCTAGTTTAGTCTAGCTCAGCTTTTATATATTTAGCCATACCTGATAGTATACAGTTTGTGCATTGTACTTTTAAATTATTTTCATGTTTTATTTAAAAACTATAAGCATTTTCATCATTTCAGGGGCAACCATGAGGGGAGTATGTCAAGTATAGATGCATTTTAGACAGGACCTTTTAACCCATCATGACATAATCATGACATCATCATAGTCATACTTTAACCTTATAGCAGGAAGCAGAGTGATGTCAACATGAGAACTGTGTGAGTCAGCTGACACTCTGACATCACCAATAGTTGTTAAATACACTTCCTGTTGATGGACATTTTAAAGTAAAGCAATTGGTAATAAAAATTGAGTATTAGAAAGAAGTAAAACAAATAGGTGAGATAAGATGAGAGCTAAATAAATAAAAATGTCTGTGTATCTGTCTGTGTGTATTTGTGTGTCTATGTATTTGTATGTGTCAGTCGTATCTGTGTAACTGGTATAAGAGGAACAATTGCAAACCACCAAAAATAAAAGGTTAATGCAAACACAAATATATTAAAATAACTTAACTTATAGGTACAAACAGCATCCCACGGTTGCCTCCCAGTTGGTAACCATATAATATAGATATCTCAGAAGATAGGGTTTTGGGATGTCGCTGAAATGCCTATAACGAAAGATAGAAAACGTAGTGCAATATTGTTTGAAACCAAATCAAGTTGTAAGGTGTGACAATACACTCACAAATTCCAAGCGTTTTTAGAGCATATCAAAGGTGCCTCTCCACAGTAGAGATGGGGGTTGGAATAGAAGGCCTCCTTAGATAATGACCGCAGGGTGCCCGGTTGCTAGGACATACCAGCCTCACCAAACAGCTCCCAAAAAAACGGTTTTAATTGATAAATAAAATCAAATACAATACAAAATAACAAATTGATTCAATATGAGAATAAAAAATGGAATAAAAAGTCCACAGGTCCATTTTTTATTCTCATATTGAATCAATTTGTTATTTTGTATTGTATTTGATTTTATTTATCAATTAAAACCGTTTTTGGGAGCTGTTTGGTGAGGCTGGATACTTGCTATGTCCTCGCAACCGGGCACCCTGCGGTCATTATCTAAGGAGGCCTTCTATTCCAACCCCCATCTCTACTGTGGAGAGGCACCTTTGATATGCTCTAAAAACGCTTGGAATTTGTGAGTGTACTGTCACACCTTACAACTTGATTTGGTTTCAAACAATATTGCACTACGTTTTCTAGCTTTCATTATAGGCATTTCAGCGACATCCCAAAACCCTATCTTCTGATGTATCTGTGTAACTGCAAGTATTTCAGTGTGTGTGTCTTTAACTGTATGTGTGTCAGTGTGTGTATCTGTGTGTCTGTGTATCTGTCATACCTTGGACTGCTGCATGACACATTTGGCTTCCAGGGGGTAGCGGCCACGATGTTTCCAGTCCTGCATCCTGTCTCCTTACGAGGCTGCCAGAACGTTAGGGCAGCCTTGCATGTTATAAAAAAAACTATAAATACAGGACCCTGTGTGTGTAGGTTTTTTATGACATTAAATTGACAGGTCATAATATTGGTACACATCATATGCCCCTCACAGATCAACAGATCACACCCTTTTGTGTGATTTGGTACAGGGTGATGATGCTGTTCAATAGGATTGTGGTTTTCCCTATTTCAGCTCCCCTCTTTTTGAGGATCATTGCCCTGTCGTGGTTTATTCTACCCCAGAGTGTGCACTGTGTAGTTGTTGTTTGTTATTCTATTACTGATCCAGCTTTGTATTTGACTTTTCTGGTTTTCTGGGTGCCTGACTTTGGCTTGTTTATTCATTATTGAGTACCTCTGTCGTATTTGACATTGGCTTTCTATTTTTGACACTGTATTTTCGCCAATCTAGGGCAAAAATGAACCCGGCCACTCTAAGGTCCTGTATATGTACCTTTCTCTCTCTATTTCCTTTAGTCTGGTTTCTGTTTCCTTATACTCTGTGTGGGGGTTATCCAATTTTGTCAGTATCTGTCTGTGCAAGTGTGTGTGACTAAAACAATCTCGCCACATTGCATTGGAGGAGCCTGGTCGCCCGCCTGCTGCCTTTGGATTATGGACCGGCAGCTAAAGGGTTAATTTTACTGTGCAGAAGGATTTATTTCTCCCTTTCTGCACAACCGTTCGGTAGATTCTATCTACCGAACAAACAGCCTGTTTGCAACCTTCCCAGAGCCGTGGGAAGCCGGCCGGCGCCGTTAATTAGCCACCCAGGAGCTGGAGTGTGCTGCCAATTTACCTCCCTGAAGCTGCAGTTAACCGCAGCTTAATTGATTGTTACTGGGTGGCCGCTGTTACACTTAGCGGCCGCTAGGTGGCGGTGTTCTGAGCTCCCCGGGCAGCCAGCGCTTTTCTGCCCGGCTTTCATGCACCAAAATCGGACACTTTTACGTGCAGGCATCGCTGAACCTCCAGCCCCTGGTTCTAATTCGTATGGATTTGGTGAATGCATGGAAATTCGGTATTTTATGTTGGAGGAATGTTTTAACCCAGATAGCCATGCCATGGAGCATATTAGTGTAATTAAAGACTTTGGCTCCATGGCAATTAAACTGTATTCGTGTGGTCTGAGTGCCATTCACCTAATAATGTGCACTCAGACCTGAGCTATCTGGGGATATGTGACATGTCTGTGTTTTATGTATAAAATGTGTCTTTGTGTATTTTAAAGTGATAGTCTGTCTTTGTGTCCCCACATGTGTAATTAAGTTTTTCCTTTGTCCTGGGAGATAATTGAATTACTTCTCCAGGGCAGAGGGGGGGAAGCCAGGATGCATTGTGGGGATGTCTTACTGCTGTATGTCTGTAATTGGTACTTGTCTGTCCATTGTTACAGTCTTCCATTTGGTCCCCTAGGGGAGTGTCCACCAGGTGGGAGACCTGCATAAATACAGGGGCAGGAGGCCCTCAATAAACAGACCACTGCTTGACCCTCAACACGGAGCCTTGTCTCGTTCTTGGGGGGATTCACTGTATGCTGTTGGAGACTGATTGCTAGGAGTGTAAGCTGATGTATGCTTTTCCTGTTCGTCTGCTAGCAGCTATTCGTGAGGTTCCAGTTTGGAGTGCTACCTTATTCCCTTGTATGCAGTTTGAGAGTTTGGTGCATTCACTTATATCCAATTCGTGAGTTTTGGTGATTTTACAGTAGCTGTGCCTGTCTGTGAAAAGGGGATTATCGCCTAAACGGATTTTAACACCGTGTCTGCTGAAACGGTCCGTTACAGTGTGTGTATCTGTATGTGTGTCAGTGTTTGTATTGTGTCTGTGTATCTGCATGTATGTCAGTGTGTCTGTCTATGTGTAAGTGTGTGTATCTGTATTTGTGTCAGTCTGTCTGTGTATCTGCATGTGTGCATCTGTGTGTCTGTGTATATGTCTGTGTGTATTTGTTTGTTTATACAAAAACATGTTTACATTCAAACAGACAGACACTGCTCAGCGACTAAATACAACCCTGCAAGGGTAGGCATATGGTAGAACCCAGCTGGCAAAATATTGTGGCAGTTGTACAACAGATGGAAATCTACCTTCTGGTCATTCTTGCGATAAGAAAGTCCCAAAAAAATTCTTGAACTATGGTCCTCCTATTTCAAGAAATATACACATGTATAGTTATTTTTTAATGTTAAATATTTTTACAGATCAAGGACTGAATGTGGTGCTAGATTATTGAAGGAACTGCGTATGGTGCTATACACTTGTGGGTGCTGTCAGTTTTGTCAAACTGCTTCAGAACTCATTGGACACTCATACCTCACCCCTCTTTAGTCACTCTGGTAATGTAATATCACTGCGTTCAACCTGGAGATAAGTGATCATAAAGGTTGTACAGTATTCTATCTGGTAATATGTAATTGTTGGTTCTGAATGATCAATAATTTAATATCAAACCTGGAGGAGGAGCTGGTTGTAAGTGCAAGGAGAGCCCTGTTTTTATCAAACCATTCTGAAACAGTTTAACAAAAAAAAACCAAGGAACAACACCACAGTTGTATAGCACCATAACCCGTATTCTGCACTGTAGTGATGTGATGCTTATTTAATGTATAAAAGCCAAGTATGATTTAATTTGTCATCAAATAACAAAATACAATTTAGAAGACTGTAAACTTTGAAGTAGTGTTTAATATGTAAACTTTGTAAAGTATACTGTAAATTTTGGCGACCAGTATGCCTCCGTATTTATATTTAATGAAATGATTACTAAGTTTCAGAAATAGTACTGTGAATAAACATTAGTGCCTACTAACTAGAAAAGAAAATCACAAATCGTATTTTCTTATTTCCCGAAAATTACACACTTCAATTTATGCAAAGCACTTTGCAGAGAAAGAACGGTAAAATGGTTTCTTCAAAGACAAAAGAGAGTTGGTTTGGACGGATATTTTCATTTACTGTTTCATTATGGCTTTTCCACTTATAATTCATTTCTAGAAATTATTTTTTAAAAAAACACACATTATAAGTCTTTGGGTTAATGAACAGCATGTCCCAATGTGGAGCACTGTGGAATATAGTTGTGTTTTAATAACATATATGCTAATGTTCTGTACAGATTTCTAGTGTTCAATAATCAGAATCAAGTTGCTGTGATATATCCATGATCCATGAAGCACTGCTTCATATAAAAGTACTGTAATTGCTAAATTGTGAGTTCATAGGCAGGATGATCTGTTTCTTTTGTACCAGTTTGCTCACATTATATGTCTGTATTTCCTGAATTGTACTGAGCTGAGGTGTACGTTGGCACTATATAAATACTAGAAACTAATGATTGTAATGTGAATGAAGTTATATATAAAACTCAAATAAAAAAGCATGCACCTTATTCAAAAATAATGAATAAAAACATACCATATCATTTAATCGAATAGTTCTGGTTCCAGCCTAGAATACTTTTATTCCATAGTAATTTTGGTCTTTTGTCTCACTATTATCTCAGTCTGTGGTGTAACAATGAAATGCTACTTTAGATTTTCACCCAGTCTCAATTCCTTCAGAAAAATCATTAAAAACACACTTCTTCAGGAAAAGATATCAATTAAACTGTTAATAGCTTTCCCGCCCCGCACCTTGCTTCCTCTCACGCAACTGAAATCCAAAAAAACTAAACATTGTTTAATTCTTGCTCTAGTAACCTACTTTTCTACCCCACCCTTGTCTGTTGTGTTACAATAACTCGCTCACCCTAGAATGTAACCTTGTGTGAGCAGAGCCCTCAACTCCCTCAGTTCCTGTGCATCCAACTCGTCTGGTAAAATTACTTGTCTGTTAGTCCAGCCGTTGAACAGCGCTGCTGATGTTGTTGACTCTTTATAAATAATAATAATAATATATTTAATTTTCTAGTTGTATTTGTGTGTTCTGGTAATCGCCTCGTGCATTATTCCGTTTTTTCCTGTCTTGTCCACTTTCTAATTTACAGACATTCCCGACCTCCCCACCCCTCATTATTCCGTAGCTATCTTACCATAAACAGACTGCAAGTCACCAAACTAAGTATATGATCTTTGTCCAAGAATCTACGTCTGATCCCTGCTATAACCAGTTCCACTTCACAGATACCAACATACCTCTACTCCACACACTTAATATTTTCATGAAGGATGATTTCTAAAAAATATAATATTTTGTTTATTTGTTTTAGGAAGATAATTTGATTTGTTCTTTTCTTTGCTAGCCTTCAAACCTTCAGTTGACTTGCCAGGATTTATTGCAGTAACAATTAGTCAGGATTAACTTTGATTGGTTGTTATAAAATTAACCAAATCCCTTTATCTCCTTTTCTAATGACACCTCCTCCCTTCGTCCTGTCTCTGTTGGAGTCCCCAAAGGCTCTGTACTTTGTCCCCTTCTATTTTCTCTTTATACTGCCTCTCTTAGTAAACTTATTACCTTGTTTGGATCCCAATACCACCTGTACGCTGATGACACTCAGATATATCTCTCCTCCTTGGCCGTCCTGCAACGTGTTACTGCTTGCCTTCCTTCCATCTCTGATTGGATTTCCTCCCACTTTTTGAAACTCAATCTCTCTAAAACTGAGCTCATTGTCTTTCCTCCTCCTAAAACTGATCCTCCTCTTTCGCTCTCCCTTCAAGTGAGTGGTACCCACATCAGTCCATCCTTGCAAGCACGCTGTCTTGGCGTTATACTTGATTGTGGCCTCACATTTGAGCCTCACATCCAGTCTGTTACCAAATCCTGTAGATTCCACCTGAAAAACATCCGCCCCTTTCTTACACAAGATGCTATTAAGGAGCTTGTCCATGCTCTAGTAATCTCTCACATGCATTATTGTAACTCTCTCATAATAGGTCTTCCCACAAGTCGTATTGCCCCGCTACAGTCTGTAATGAATGCTGCAGCTATATTGATTTTCCTCTCCTGTTGCTCCCCTCCCCTCTGTCAGTCTTTGGCTTCCTGTATCTTATAGGAGTCAATTCAAGGTACTAATCCACACCTATAAAGCACTGACCAATTCTAGCCCCTCCTATATTTCTTCACTGATCCGCAGGTATGCCCCTTGTCGGTCTCTCTGCTCTGCCCATGACCATCTCCTGTCTGCTGCTCTCACCCATACAGTCAACTCACGCTTGCAAGACTTCTCGCGGGTGGCTACTTTCCTTTGGAATAGTCTGCCTATGACCATCAAGCTCTCCCCTAGTCTTCAATCATTTATAAAGTGCCTCAAAACCCATCTCTTTAGGAAAGCTTATGGCCTCCCAGAGTAACCTCTACTTTACATACCTGTCCCTTGCTCTTTCCTATAGGGCAGCACTCTATTCTTTCCTCCAGCTCTGCTTCACTCCACCTTGTTTGAGTGCTACCTCCTGTCCTGTTGGAATATTTTACGCCACACCTCCTATAGACTGCAAGCTAATTTGAGCAGGGCCCTCTTCAACCTATTGTTCATGTAAGTTTTTGTAATTGTCCCATTTATTGTTAAATCTCCCCCTTTGATAATATTGTAAAGCGCTATGGAATATGCAGGCGCTATATAAATACCAGTAATAATAATAATAATAATACCCTTTCCAAATTCTCAGTACTTACTACAAAATGACCAGTTACGCTTTGGTTAGAGTGTTATTAAAAATATATGGTGCCATAATAAATGGCATTTTAGCTAAGAATTGTGAGAGAGCAACACTGGATTCACTGTTATCTGTTTATGTACCTGACATACTATAACTAAATTTAAAACTCAACAATTGCCTTGCAGAGAATATTGTTAAGCTCACAGCTAGTAATGAATAGCTCTCACGGATAATACATCACACAGATTTTGATTAAAAAGAGACTTGTTGCCTATTTAAAGATTTTTTTAGATAGTGTTATTGAAGTCAATAGTAGGGAAATGAATCACTGAATAAATTTAATTAAGTTTATTTATCTAAGCCTGGAAAAGTAACACTGAGATTAATCCATAGTCATATTTTGTGTGAATGGTCTATTCAATTTAGATTTTCTTTTTTCTTTATTGCTATCGATTATTTTAAAGCAGACTTGGTTGATCTCAAGCAAGCATCACAAAGCTTTAAAAACAATTAATCTGATGTTCCTTTTATAATTAGAGGGTGTATGTCTCTGAATCAAGAAGTCAGATATTCATATCACATCTCTTATCGGTCAGAGGGTTTGTTCTGTATTGCTTGCAGTTGAAAGGAGCACTTCAAATCTCTGAGGTACTTCATCTTGCTGAAGTGCTTAAGCGGTTCAGAGTTTTAAAACCACAAATTAAAATAGAAAGCTGCACTTTTATGAAAGTGCAAAGCTGTCAATCACAGGGTGCTATTCCTGATTGTTTTGCTAAGATACAAAGTGGAAGTAAATGCTCCCTACAGAGGAGCATTGGGTTTAATACTTGTACATGAGAAGCACTACTGACACAATGCGACAATTCTCAACTAATAGCATTCTATTGGCCTAAAAACAATCAGTCTACGGTGGGCAGAATGGAACTTTGGCAAGTGACCATCTGACTGCTTGATTTGAGGGAAGTTACGGCTTTTTTTAAGCAGACAGGCAAAGTAGACCAAGGAGATACAGCAACACTCCGGCATTATGGGTAAATATATTTATTCATAATCCTGGAGTATTACTTCAACTCTTGGACTTCTAAAATGGTCATGACTATGGCAGTCACAGAGCTAGGCATCTAGGCACATCTTTTAATACTGGTGTTTTTTTTTTTAAATCTGATAGGGCAGAAACACGAATAAAAATAAACCCCCCAACGTTTCGGCACCTCCTGGATACCTTTATCAAGGGCGTTTATGGGTACTTATAACAGGTCCTCTCAGGTTATTTGGGCATCCTATGGACCTTCCAGACATCTGTAATGGTGTTGTGTTTTGTTATATACATGTGTATCGGTATCTGTGTGTGTGGTTTTTCAATGCTACTGGACTGCTGGCTGCATTAACAAGGGGGTTATATTTTAGAGAGAGTTTTGCTGTTCTGTTTCCTTGTTACAAAGTTTAAAATTAATAAAAACACATTTTAAAAAGGAACAGTTTTTCTTTTTGTTCTATTCATTACTCATTTTTGTGACTTTTCTATTTTTAATCTCTCAAAACTGAAAAATGTTTTTTTTTATTATTGGAGCACACTATGCAGAGACATTTTTATTAAGCCATGCTTTTAATTGACGATTGTAGAATAATATTCTCTTTTTCTTCATCCAGATAAACATTTTCTAGCCCTTTCAACTTTCATAACTCTACATTTAAGCCTGCGATCTATGTTTTTCTGCTATCCAAAGCTTGTATATTTTATACACCACTGACTTTCAGAGGTCAGACCAGAGACTTATTGTACCAGTATATTATATGCTCGAAGGCGACAGAATAGTAATTAAATTATAAATAATGTATATCCCATCTATAATACAATTCAGCATTGGATAAATAAATGTGGTAGGAAAACCATGAAGTTTCTCCCCGTACAAACTACAACACCTATGAAAAAAATATCACAATTTGTAAATAGAGTTTGTGACACATCTATAAATGAGTGCATCGTGAATACTAATAGAAATAGAGGAATGGTGTCCTTGTGTTCCTCCAAATAAATTAGAAATCTAGTATAATTTAGTTTGCTTCTAAATGTTAATGGCCATTATGAAAGACTTCATGGCAATAAACTAGAAGAGTCGGCAAAAGAATGGAATGATTTTGCTACATTCTTTTTTTTTTTTGCATAAACTCATGGTACAGATATTACTGTTTTGTCTACATAGAATATTGAGAAGTAACAATTATCTGTATTCGTCAAATACATAGAAAACAAGAATTTGTTGATAAAAATTGTCTGTATGGTTTGTGAAACAAGATGTGTGTAAGTAAATACAAAAACAAGGAACAAAGATAACCCTGGTAGAATGGTATGTAGTGTATGTTGGAAGTTTTCCCCTTCGGTTAGCTTGCCCATGCTATTGTGTCTTGCCCAAGGATGCGTGTGGGATCCCCCCTCATGGGGAATGCTGAAGGTACGTGCACATTCTTATGTTGCCAAGATCTAAAAGACAAAAATGGTGATGGAACGTCATCTTACTCGACATGCTATAATCTGCTAACCATATTTTTAAACTGGAAGTCAAGTAATGGAAAATAGACATAATTATATAGATATCCATAATAAAGTCATATGAGGATGAATTTGTGCTGCATTTATATATAATGTTTATGCACAATAGGCTGAAAAATGCTGGGTATTAGGGAGGCTTTCCATACTATGAGTTCACATTGATTATATCCTCACATCTAGTTCTGTCCAAATAGTTCACCATGGGACATGTCTATATTATAGAATAATATCAAATGATTTAGTTTGCAGATTTTCAACATATTTCACTAATTTTCTAATCAATATTTGCTAGATGATGTGAAACAATGAATGATTACAAAGATGACATACAAAATGTACTGTGTGATTGCAGCATGATAGGGAGATTTGCCTCTCATGCTGCAGCTCTAGGACCTATGATCACTGCTGGGTAGCTGGCAAAGTCCAGCACTAATCACTGTGCAAAGGGACATGCAGGGAGACATTACTAGGGGTCTCTGTGATACTGGGGGCATACTCATAATCATTGTGCCTGAACATGATTATTCAGCCACAATGTTTAAATTAGTTCAAACTGCTGTGTGCAACAGTCACTTTGAGCGCTGCACATCGCTCATCTGTCAGTCTGGCCCCAATTGTGGTCCTAATAAATTGATATCAAGAAACCTGTGGCTCCCTGTTTTTAACTATTAGCAGGCAGGGCACACTCAGCATTTCCGTGCCTGAGCGAGATCGCTTAGCTGCAAAAATGTAAAAGAATTTAGAGTGATATGCTCATCTGTCAGTTACTTTTAATGCATGGTTGTATATGCCGTCAACAGGTTTTAAAGCACTGCACCGCATTACGGCATAGACCGTCATGCGGTCATTAGGGACGAAGGTTAAAACTCTGAATTTATCCAATTATCTATGTTTTCCTAAATTTTGCATGTTGGCAGTAAACACATCACAATGCAGTAGAAATGTTTTCATTTATCCTACAGCTATAAATAATGTATGATGGAGAATTATGTGACACAGTTTGTAGAAGCTTATCATGTGACTTGTAGAATGTTTCCAAAAATAGTTTAACCTTTAACTAGCATAGTTCCAATAATAACAACATTTTTTTTAAATCTTCTTTTTAAAAGATAATTCCCAGATTGTTATCTCATATCAAAGAAGATGCAGACTAAATGCTAAAATAATTATTTCTTCTGAAATATTATCAGTAGTTGTGAAGAATGTTCAAGGTTTTCCAGTGAACATAAAAGAACCACACTGTCACAAATATCGCTGTATAACTAAAGGACACTGGATGGTATGAAGATTATGAATATTTTTAAAGTAATGTTAAAGAAAACGCAATTCAGTACAAAACCTCTGTTGGTTTATTGCAAGCAGGGACCAAGTCTCCTAGAGATTATAGTACAAGGTCCACTTAAAAAGAATAATACTACTTAGGTGGTCTAGGAGGAAAAGGCAAACCCCAAAGACACACTGGAAAATGACAAACAAGCCCAGGCTTGACAAAGGTTCATTTGAGAGTTGAAACGTTGTGATGCATTGTTCCTGAATAAAGTCTGCCTCATTAAAGAAACTTCTGTGTGTGCCTGGCCTTTTTTAATTTCCCAACAGATTACAGAACTGGTTTAGGATGATTGAGTCCCTACTGATGACAGCAGCTCCATCTGAATATGTACATAGTGATTCCCCACCACTGTCTGGTTAAACCTCAATCTTCATAAAAACAAACTTTAAGATGCATAGTTAAAATAGAGGAGAAACTTAATGAATCTGATCTCATCAATGACTAGATTTGGAGAAAAAAAATCATTTCCACCTGAATAAAAGATCATATTTTAGTTCATAATTGGCTAGTCAGTTATCACAACAGGAAAAACTGTATATTAAAAGACATGGCATACAAGTTGCAGCAGATTTAGTTACCTGCAGTCTTCCTGTAGTCTAGCAGCACATGCCATTTACATAACAATCCAGAACCAAATGACCCTTTGGTAACCCATTAAAATATTTTTTTAATTATGTCATACAATATATTCAAATATGAGAGAGAGAGAGAGAGAGAGAGAGAGAGAGAGAGAGAGAGAGAGTGTGTGTGTGTGTGTGTGTTTTGTCCTGTTTGTGAAAAGTATAACTTAACTTCATATACATGTATTGGATGTTAAATAAAACACAACACTTTTATGAACACAAAGAGCAACTGAAAAGGCCTTTCTAATTTAAAAAATGATGGAACCAACCATGTTATTAATAATTTATAATAACTCCTCTTCCCAAAATGTTTGAATAAATATTTCATAGATGTATTGAATAGCTATGCAGGTTTTAATAACTTAGGATACTTGATTTGAGATGTAGTAAAAATGTAAGGATTTTTTAAAAAGTATGTAAAGACTTTCCTGTTTTTATGTGTTATGCTGTTGGATCTTGAAGTTATAGACAATATATTTCATTCAGGGATTGTAACATTTATAACATTAACACATTTTTAGCCGTTTTGACAGATATTATCAATAATGTAAGTAATGATTTTGGAATATTTTACAACTAAAGCATTGATCATTACATTTCTGACTTATAATTTGCATTCACTTATGTAATTATTTTCTTAGGGTTTACTCGTCGTTATTTCTATATTAGGAAAAATTGCATCTGTCTTATTGTAACAGATTGTAACAGCCTGGTCTTTGACTTTGGATTGAGACTCAAACCTTCATCAGTTTTGTCTCCTTGACTCCAGGGACCTCCAGGAGTTACCACAGTAACCTAATACCTTATGGCTACACTCCGAGTAGCCTGAACTTATTCAGTGGTATCGCCCAACCATCAACCAGATACTTGATAAAGTGGTGCATTGCTCTTCCCACCTTTTACCCAAACACTAGAAAATATTGAGTAGAGTCAAAACCATACTGGTTTATTGCACACTAGGCAGTTTGCAGTGTATAGTACAAACATGTAAGATGACTTTGTGGGAGACTGCAGTGACACAGTGGGAACCAGAGTGATGGGCAGATATACACCCCTGGTGCCAGTATACTTGGGCTAAGCTCAGCAAATGGCTAAGTGGGAAGGAAGCAAGTTCCTATGTGTATATGAGGGGGCTAACTAATGGAAGGGGGACTAGAGAGGAGGGTAGTGGAGAGGAGCTACCTGACCCTAAGGACACCAGTTGATAGATTATGTCCTTAGCTACCTTGCTGTAAAGGACAAGTATTTCAATCAACAAGGGTCAGACCAACACGCTCCGGAACATTAGCAGTTCTCGCACTACGCTTTATAGAGGTTTTATGAAATAATCATACAGCATATGTCTTATATGGGACACACTGAGAAAGGATCCAATATAAATATTGTAATATCACTCTATGTAAAGACCTAGGAATTAATCTACCTATGAAAATGTAAGACACAACAAAGTCTATTTAACCCCTTAAGGACAGAGCTTCAGAAGCTTGTCTTTCACTTAATGACACAAGCATTTTTTGCATTTTTTTGCTGTTTGCGTTCAACTGCAATTTGCATTTTACTAATTTATTGCACCGACGCATATTATATGCCGTTTTTTAAAGGACAGAAAGGGCTTTAATTTGATGTAACATATATTTACATAAATGCTTATTTATTATTAAAAAATACAGAAAAATGCAAAAAAAATGAAAAATCTTGATTTTTTTAACAGTTTTTGCAATAATAATGTGTGCACAATTAGTGCAGGTTAAGGAAAGTAATTAAACATAAATTCATTTAGTTGTTCTGATTTACAGAATATATAATGTGTCTGGGATTTTAAGTTTTTTTTGGTAGTTACAGGTCACAAAGCACAAGGAGTAAAATAAACTTTTAATGTGGAGCGATTTTAGAATTTGGTATGTTTGTCTTGTAAGCTTAATAGCCATAAAAGAAAACAAAATTGCCACACAAAAGTATATATTTATATAAAGTAGACTCCACAGGCTATTTACCTAAGGTTGTTTTGACACTTTCTACGTAGCCATTTTACCGCCAACCTCTGCTAAATATTGGAGTAAAATTGTGTTTTTTGGGGGTTTTCGCACACAAACTTATAACAAAGAACTTCTCATGTGTATTTTGTAAAGTTGGTGTGTGCTATTCCTGTACAAAGTTTTATTATGTGTTCAGTTACTTCTGCTGAGTAAAAGGACACCCCCATTGTATGTCTATGGCACTATTTTGTGAAGCTACAGTGCCATATTGGAGACCAAGCCATATCAGTTTTTACAGAACTTTGGATTTTGACGCTGGGCCTATGTGCAATTTCCAAGCATCTTCGCAGGTTTTACATTCAAACTACCCCACAAAGGCCTACCATTTCTTAAAGTAGACACCCCAGGGTATTTCAAAAGGCATATTTTGAACCTTAGCGTGGGATAATTTTTCCGCTAGCTTGTACCAGGTGTAGTGGTAATAAGCGTTTTTTCTGCCTTTTTGACACACAAAGTGAGTTTGCACAGTATATTTTGCAAACCTTATGTGTGCTACGACTGTATAATACTTCATATGTTGCTCAGCTATGTCAGCTGAGTACAAAAATACCCCCGTATGTACCTCTGCCAGGTATATGTGGACATCAGAGGGGCACATTTGGGACATAGTCATTCCAGTTTTTTTCAAACTTTAAATTTTTACGCTGTGCCCATGTCCCATTTTAGAGTATTTTACCAGGCTATATAATCCAAATACCCCATAGAGCCATACCATTTCTTAAAGAAGACATCCCAGGGTATTTCAAAAGGCATATTTTGAACCTTAGCGTGGGATCATTTTTCCGCTAGCTTGTACCAGGTGTAGTGGTAATAAACGTTTTTTCTGCCTTTTTGACACACAAAGTGAGTTTGCACAGTATATTTTGCAAACCTTATGTGTACCACCACTCTATAATACTTTATATGTTGCTCAGCTATGTCGGCTGAGTACAAAAATACCCCCGTATTTACCTTTGCCAGGTAAATGTGGACATCGGAGGGGCACATTTGGGACACAGCCATTCTATTTTTTTCAAACTTTACATTTTTACGCTGTGCCCATGTCCCATTTTAGAGTATTATACCAGGCTATATAATCCAAATACCCCATAAAGCCATACCATTTCTTAAAGAAGACATCCCAGGGTATTTCAAAAGGCATATTTTAAACCTTAGCGTGGGATCATTTTTCCGCTAGCTTGTACCAGGTGTAGTGGTAATAAGCGTTTTTTCTGCCTTTTTGACACACAAAGTGAGTTTGCACAGTATATTTTGCAAACCTTATGTGTACCACCACTCTATAATACTTTATATGTTGCTCAGCTATGTCGGCTGAGTACAAAAATACCCCCGTATTTACCTTTGCCAGGTAAATGTGGACATCGGAGGGGCACATTTGGGACACAGCCATTCTATTTTTTTCAAACTTTACATTTTTACGCTGTGCCCATGTCCCATTTTAGAGTATTATACCAGGCTATATAATCCAAATACCCCATAAAGCCATACCATTTCTTAAAGAAGACATCCCAGGGTATTTCAAAAGGCATATTTTAAACCTTAGCGTGGGATCATTTTTCCGCTAGCTTGTACCAGGTGTAGTGGTAATGAGCGTTATTAAATGTATTTTTTTAACTTTTTAAAACTTTTTTAACTTTTTAAAACTATTTTTTAAACTTTTGTTATGCTTATTAATTTTTTTAAAGTTTCTTAAACTTTCGTAAAACTTTTTTTTACAGATTTAAAATTTTTCTAAGCTTTTTTTTTACCGTTAACCCCTAACTAGCAGTAAGCAGCACTAACAGTAAATTCCCCATTTTCCCATAACTCCCACCCACCCCAGCTAGCAAAATATTTAATTATACAATATTTAAATTAGTTAATTAAATAAATTTAACCCCTGAGGGTTAAAAAATAAATAAAAGTTAATCGTCAGGGGTTAAAAAAACTTTGATCACAGTATAATACTGTGATCTGTATTTTGATCACTGTAGGCAGTGATCGACTGGCAGGGAAGGGGTTAATTTTTATTTGGACTGGGTAAAGGGTTTATTTTTTTTAAAAATTTTTTACTTAAACGTTATTAAAACTTTTTTTAACTTAATTTCATAACTTTTTAAAGCTTATTTTAAAACTTTTTTAACGTTAACCCCTAGTTAGCCTAACACTAAATCCCCCAATTCCCCACTAACTTCCACCCTCCCCAGCTAGCTAAATTTATAATTTTAAAATATTTAAATTAATTAATAAAATAAATTTAACTCCTGAGGGTTAAAAAAAAAGAATTAACCCTCAGGGGTTAAAAAAAAAAATCAGATCATATTAAAATGTAATCCCTGCCAATTGATCACTGTAGTCAGTGATCAATTGGCAGGGAAGGGGTTAATTTTTTATTAAAATGGGTAAAGGGGGGTGGGATTTTAAATTTACTTTTTTTTTTTACACTAGGGGGCAGGATCAGCACTGATCCGTCTCCCTGCACTTCACAGTGAACCCGGAAGTGCAGGGAGGCGGAAGGTAAGTATACACAGCACATGTGCTCGCTCTGACATGCTGTCAGAGCGGGTACATGTGCTGGGGCAGCCCGATCCGGTGCTCCCGGTCTGCCTCTAATACAGAGGCAGACCGGGAGCACCATTAACCCCATGATTGCCGCGATTGCGGCGATCTGGGGTTAATTTTACCGCGTGACGGACGAGGTCCGTCACCCGTCGTTAAGGGTATTCCCTGGATGACGGACCTCGTCCGTCACCCGTCCTGAAGGGGTTAAACAATATTACAGACAAGTCCAGAGAAGGACAAAATTGAGAGTAGATGACATAATGAGAGTAGGACAGGATTTAACAGTAGTTCCCTTTCATACAGAAGCATTTTATCCTACAGAAAGAATGAAATATAATCTGTACATATGCTTGATACACGCCTTGTAATTATGATATGCTATTAAACACATCATTAACACAGTCACGCTGCTTATTAGCGGTACCATAAACACGTATATTGTTTTTGATGATAATGCTAATGATTTTTAATCCACTTACAAAGTATGTTGATAAAAAAAATGGATGTATTATTTTAATTAGTTGCCATCATAATTGAACCACCAATTATTTTAGAGTAGAACCTAAATTCACCATTTTTTTTTGTATCTTCATATAGACTAAAGGTCTCTCTGCAAAATTGGGCAAATCTTTAATACGAGTCAAATGCTCCTGTCCTCTTTATCATCATTTTTCGAGGCCAGACCAGTATGGTGACGTAATGTATGTAATGAAGTTCCCAATTCTACATGTCTTGCTCTCTTTCTTGCCAAATAACATACTTTCACTCTCTCTTTTTTTCCCTCGCAATCGTTTTCGCTATATCATTATCTGTCCTCTGAATTCTTTTCACTATTTTCTCCTTTGGTGGTCTCTCTTTATTTCTCGAGATTGCAAACTCTGTTGCATTATTGACTTTTTTTCTCTCTATGCTCTTCTGTTTCATTACTAAGCCCTCTTTCTAATGCTCTTTATTTTTTGGTTATATCTGTTTCCCTCACTCCTTTTCGTCTTTATCTCCAAAATTATATTTTAATATCAAGGTGCATACGGAAATAATTAGAAATCAACTGTCGATTTCTCTAATTTTAGAATCCTAGTAACTCATCTAGCAGAGAAAATCTGTTTTTCTGCTCCACAAATTTAATCCCACAGAGTACCAGAGCAGAAAGTAATATGTCCACCAAGAACAAAAACTGCTAAGGGGAAAATCTTTTAAATGCTGCCAATGCCTTAGTATACATGCCTTATATATGAAATAGGAAACCGTGAGAAGTTATAGGATTTGACTGCCTGTTATCATTGTTAAAAATCTCTGCAATTTCGGAAAGGTAGTTAACAGTTAACACGAGTTGCGGAGTCATGTACGAAAAACACTGTGGTTTTCTGTTTGGCTACTTTGTGTCCTCGCCAAATTCCTAATTCCTGCAGCAATATAACTGAACATAAGCAAAGTCTATAACATTTTCAAAAGGTAATTCAGGATGAAAGACTTAATAAAATGAAACTTTTCATACATCCAAAATTGTATTTTCATTATAAAGCAAGCTATATTCAGGTAGTTGGGCACTTCTGAAAACAGAATCAGAGCTCCATCCATAGGTAGACACAGTGGAACAACACTGGAATACAAATGAATGGTACCAAGAGACTGCACCTGACTGTACATCAAGTAACATTATGTTACCAATTTCATTAAAGGACTCTTAATCATACCAATTAAAGGAGACTTAATAAACCTAACATACTTAATACTGACCTATACATTATAAAGTACACTGCATTGTATTGCTACGTTATATATCGTTTGCACATAATTACAAAACTAAAAGAAAAGACAAGTTCATAGAAATCATTTAAATTTCACTGCATTTGGATTTTTTGGCTATAAATAATTCTATCCTTTGCTAAGCATCAGAAAAGCTATGAATTATGAGCTTTTCATCAAAAGACATGAAGGGATCAATAGGAACTATATCTATGTACGCACATTTAGTAATTACTGCTTAGAAGTCCATCAATCACTTTAAAAGCGCACTTCAGATTTTTTTTTTAAACTTTTTTTTTTCTAAACTATACTGTATGTATATATTTTTTTCAAGATTTATTAACCTAATGGTAAATTTCCTTCTCTTCCATTACATCCTTTTTAAGGAAAATTAATTTAATCTTCAAAAGAAGTTATATAAATATCAATTTAGCATAACTGACACGCGCACATTTATTTTTAAGAGCATGAATCAATCATTTGGTTACTGTTCATTCATCTCCCTCTAATTGTGTGTGAACTCTTTGAAATAATCAATGCCTACTGACAGCCCAGGAACAAACACAGGTTTAAACATGTCATCTACAGTTGAATTCACTCTAATGAGTTTGAAATTAATTGTCTATTATATTTTCTATTACTAAGTTAGTGAAATTTGATTGCATGAGCTTCTTTAGCTCAATTAATTTTTTTTATTTTTTATTTTAATTATATACAATAGATATATCAATATTAAACTACTTAGATATTGTTTGGTATAATTAAATGGTATATATTTATTGTAGAGCCATGTTTTAAAGCAGTATGTTTGTTGAAAGACATAAGTATATATTTATAAAATAGACTATATGTAGACATTTTTTTCTGGCTAAGTTTTCCACTACCTAGATTCCACTATAATGTTTTTTTATAATTCAAAATAAAGGTCACACAAATATTAAATAAAATGTTATATACAATTATTCTTTTTGCATAAATATAACATTTACAGAAAGAAAAAAAATTTTTTTGGTTTTACTTAAGACAGTGAAGACTTTCACCACAGTGTCATTCGTATTCATTATTAAGAGAAACAACATGATCTGATAGAGTACTTAACATTCCCTTGCATTCGATCTGCATATGTGATACAGAATGACTGTTATCACGCCAACACAGCTCCAAAGGTGCCTCCCCTCCGATTGTTGGGTTGGTATATCCAAGTCTCCCTCTCCACTGTTGATATCATCACCACATAATGGAAGATCGGACTCAGGAAATCATAAAAAGTATAATATGCTATATTATAAAGGTTTAAGAAGTAAGATAAACCATAAAGGAGGTCCTACGCGTTTTGTCTTATGAAAAACCTTCTCAGGGACCTAGTGATAATACTAATACAAACATAAAAGCAGTCCTTCAATAAGGACAAAAACAGCAATGTAATTGTTTGTTCCTTCTATATATTATCGGTATCCTGGCCTGATAAGAATAGGAACAAGCTGTCTAGAGCAGTGTTCCCCAACCCAATCCTCCCCCAGTTCCAACAGCAGTCCAAGTTTTGTCAGTATCTCTACTGGAATTAGACAGGGAAATAGATGAATGGTGAACCATAAGGACTGGGTTAGGGAACACTGCTCCAAACAACTGACCCATAAATGTTGTTTGGTACAACAATTAACTCTGGTTTCATATTTGCTGTAGCTGGAGAAGCCTTATTGTATCTGAAGCTTCCACTTGATATTGTATCCATTTTAATTTGGAATTCTTTACTTATCGAACACAGCACAGGTACAACGCAATTAAACTAAACTTATATTTAATAATTATTCGTCTACCGATAAATGGGATGCCTCTTTTCATAGGCAGCTGCTTTTCATGCTGAATGTTGCTCTGCTGCCAAACCTTGCACAAAAGTACAACTCTGCAGCATTCCCATATTGAAGCACTTGTGGCTTGTAATTAAATACAACACGTCTGACAAGCTGTTTTATTCTTTCCCAGCATTCAAAGGAAATCACGCAGACCCCCAATGAGTCCTAAATACTGCTCCACATAAACAGAAGTACATAACTGTCCAGTCAAACCTAGCTTCAAATTGTCCTAATTTCACGTGGGTAATGAGTGAATCTATGGTTTTGCTTGGTTGCTTTGAAAATCTCAATGTGGCCTTTCTTGCAAACATCAGATGTCCCTCGGTGCATCTGATTGCTAGTTGCCTGCCAAGTACATATGTTAATCGCCTTATTTCAAGCTTTTTATTTTTTTTATATTGTGCATGGTGGAACGTAAATATTCAGACAAGACCCTTTTAAAATATCTAAACGAGGTTTATTTTGAAGAACAATAAAGCAAGATATATTTTTCATTTTTTCTGCTTTCTTAAAGTAATATAGATCTCAGCCGATCCAGCATGCTGATTGCCCCTCATGCAAGCATAATTACAAGTAGAATATCCAAAAGCTGTATTTGTGGTATATTGTTTCTTTTTACAGCTGTTGCATTAAGAAATGCATAGTATTTTTATTCGAAGTACGAAATATTTAGTGGTAGACCTTAACCCCTTAATATTCCATGAGCTCCTCCTTGCCTATTCCCCTTTGTACGTGTGTCTCCTGCCATTTCCCCTGGTTTGTTTACCTCTCCTGCCATATCTCCCTGTTTTGTATGTATTTGTGTATATCTTCCCAGTTTGATTGGCATCCATCCTCCCTGTCTTATCTGTGCCATATTGCTCCCAAGTTGAATGTCTACTCACACCCTGAGAATGGTAGAATTACAGAGAGAAGAAGAGAGAGGAAGAGAGAGAGAGAGGGAAAGAGAGAGAGAGAGAGAGAGAAAGAAAGAGAAAGAAATAAAATGTGCAGAATTTGGAATTTGTATCAAAGCTGAACTATTTTTAGAAGATGCATTCATTATAAGATTTCTCTGTTCCTTTAAAACAAGGTTCTGGCAATGGCAAATACATCCATTCTTCTCTAGAATGCTGGCTGGTGTGGCATAGCCACATGGCTTGCTGTGCACTGAACTGAATATAAACTTGTCTTCCAAAATATCATAGATGCTCATCTGCCTTTACTGGACCTGGCAGGGAGTCTGGGTTGAACGCAAATTGCTTATTTCATGGTCAGCTATGGTGTAATCAACATTTGACATCTGTAGAAGTCTAAATGGTTCTAGGCCACTGGAGCACACATGTAATGGAGGCTGTTGATGAACAGTCACAGTTGCTAGTTATGCTGTGAAAATGGTGTAACAGGTAATATGTATGTGTTCAGTATTTGGAAACCTCAATACACTGAATCAGGACATTGACCTATTTTTTTTTTTCTCTTTGTGACTTGTAAAATCACGCACATCTTTCTAAGCATGGCTGTTATGCACTGTAAATCTTGAAGAGGCTATTTATAAATCTGGGAACAAGAGTATGTTAAATGTTTACTTATTCTGACATGTTCTCAAAATTGTACTGGGTGTATACTTTTTCAGAAATTCAAGATAAAAAGGTGCTTCAAGATATTTAACAATCATCCTCTTCTTGTGTAATAATATAATAAAGTACAATACTTATTCATGATCCCTCCACAAAAAATACATGCCTACGATTAGCTGAATATAAGGTAACAATCAACTTCTCCGGCACAAATACCCTTAATAATTATTTGCCTTAGCACTATATCGCCAAACACCTTACTGGGCAGGCAATGGTCCACCACAATTCACTATAATTAACACTTTAATATCACTGGGTTCCAAAATAACCAGGTTCTCTAAATAGTAGGACAGCTTTGCAAATACTTTTATGGAGCATTTACACACCGACAAGTATGCCCACTTTATAACAAAGCAAAAATACATCCACTTCACTTCACTAAACCTTCTCCCTCTCATACACAGGGATTTGGTACCGGGAAGAGGTTCACTTTTCCCATAGACAATAACGAATGATTGCCCTCTTCACCATTAAACTACCGCACATTAATTGAGAGGATATGCGAGAAAACAGAAGCAATGGACATACATTGCACGATTTGCATGCATGGCAACATATGATCAAATGGTTAACGTAAGACTTCCAGGTCATTCTAAAAAAAAATAAAAAAAAAATAAAAAACAACTACACATTAAGTACCACATTCAAAAATATTCAAGATGTGTATTTGCATTATTTTTTTAAAGTTGATTTAAACAAATTACAAAATTTTACAAAGATTTCCTAAACTTTTTAAACATCCACATAATTAAACATTTAAGCGAATGCTCTACAATAAAAAAAAAAAAATACAAAACATTGTTTTGGGTGACAAACATAAGCAGGGCCGGATTAACATAGGGGCTGATGGATCTGCAGCTCCAGGCCCAGGCCCATGGAATAGGCCCATTTAAAAAAAAAAAAAAAAAATGAACTTTTTTTTTTTTTTTTTTTTTTACACACTACTCTTAGGTTTGCCAACTGACTGGTATTTTAAGGCACAGCCTGTAATTGAGGCTGCCTGGCCATCATGGTATTGCAGTAATACCGGCAATACTAATGCAAATATTTTTCTCAGTATAGACGGAGATTACTCTGCAATACCAGCACCGGCCAGTAGGGGTCACTGTGTATGGAGAGAGGCAGGGATGGAAAGGTACAGCATATCCCTGCCTCTCTCTACTCACTGATCCACGGGGGAGCAGCTACACAGCACAGAGAGTTCAGACAGCAGCTCCCAGCCTGCAAAGACAGCCTACAGCTCAGGGAAGTGAGGGATGAGGGGAAAGGCATCAGGGAGACATGGGGACACTGAGACACTAGGGGACACATGGTGACACAAGTCACTAGGGCACACTGGGAGACGTGGGGCACTGAGACACTAGGGGACTCTGTGAGACATGGGGACACTGAGACACATGGGGACGCTGTGAGACATAGGTAGACACATTGGGACACAGAGACAATAGGGACACAGTGTCTCCATGTCTCCCATATGTCTGTGTCCCCAAGTCTCCCAGCCGGTGTCTGTGTCCCCATGTCTCCCAGTGTCCCTATGTCTACCAGCCAGTGTCCCTAGTGTCCCCATGTCTCCCAGTATCTGTGTCCCCATGTCACCCAATGTCTACGTCCACATGTCTCTGTGTCCCTAGTGTCTGTGACCCCATTTCTCCCAGTGTCCCCAAATGTCTGTGTCCCCATGTCTCCCAGTGTCCCCATGTCTGTATCCACAAGTGCCCTCATGTCTCCCAGTCTCCCCAAGTGTCTCAGTGCCCCCATGCCTCTCAGTGTCTCTGTGTCCCCATGTCTCTGTGTCTCCTAGTATCCTAGTGACATGGGACACATAGACATGGGGACACTGGGAGAAATGGGGACACAGACACTAGGGGACTGGGCAACATGGGGACACTGACACTGTGATGCATAGGGACACTGATGCCAGGCTGGCCTTCCAATTCTTTGGACAGACATACCCCGTTTTGGGGCATGTTCGACCCTTTTGGCAGTTCTGGTCATGTTATTCACATCAGTGGCATACTCTTTTACCCCGCCCATTGGCTTCCTGCTTCACTGGAAACTGCTGTTGGTATGTGTAATGGATCACCTGGCACCCCGAGTGGGTACCTCCGTTGATGGATGCTCTTAGCGCTTCCTGAGGGCTCCAAGCACTCCAGCCGACACCATAACCACCGTAGACTCCTCCAGAGAGCAAGGCAGGAACAAGCTCTTACAAGAGCTTAGTAGTGATTTAGCAAGGGAGTATGACAAGCATAGCAATCCCTTGTAGCAGATTCCCCCAAAAAGAGACGGCACTCCAAATTGAGGGTGAAGTACAACTGAACTTTTAATCAAACACTCTGCTTTTATGCCCATTCTACAAACATAGTAACGCCCACAGGGTTTTGCAGAACAACCAATCCATACGTACAATACCCACAGACACTCCCACACAAAATCCTCCCCTCTGCCTGTGATATAATTACTGAACACAATGGGTTAATGTAATTATCACAGGCAGAGAAATACAGTTTTTACACATGTACTATAACTTTAAAAATATACATTCAATCTTCATAAATTACATATTCAAACTCAGCACACTTTAATTATAAACATAGTCAAAATTCAGCCAATTCCATCCAGGGGTTAAAAAGTTAGCTGGAAGTCCTTTTATGACCGACCGCAAGCACATTTTCATGCCCAAAACAGTTCCATAGATTTGGGCTGTGCGGTCAGTCAATTTCACACTGAAAAAATGACTAAGTCCAATTCGAACATGCATTCGTCTCTGCAGCTGAAAATTCAGTGTAGGAGAAGGTAAGGGTCAGCGGTGTTCGTGGAACTGTGTAACCGATTTCAGTTCCATGAATTTGTTTCCACACACCGCTGACCGCATTTGAATGAACAAAAGATGGCGCCGCCACGTGTTCGTTTGTGCGAACGGCGGCCCCCCAGCGGTCAGCAATTTACCTACAGCAGGCTTCCAGCCTGGGAGGTAAATTGCCTGCACACTTCCACTTCTGGGTGGTCTGCCTGTGTGGTAGTTGGTTCAGTAAGCCCCATTTACTGAACCAAGTGGGAAAAGGGTACAAACAAAGTATATTAGGGGGACAGGGGACAGAGTCTTAAAGGGGCATTGATCCTTCCCAAAAGTCACAGTATGTCCCCAGATGGTTCTTAAAGGGCTAGCAGCAGCATAATAAAATACAATATGCCCAAATAGTGTATTTAAAGGACCAAATCTCCCAGGGGCCATAGTCAGGCAGGAGGCTGGCAAACAGGCTTCTCCAATGCCCAGTGACGAGGTTGGTTTCGACACAGTATGGATTTACTTGAAAGATGAAAGCATAAATTAGATAAAGAGATTAGCATAAAGTATGTGTTTTCTTATAGCTGCATCCTTTGAGTTTCCCTCAAACACCATTTCCATCAGATACATGATGCTTGGGAGGTATGACTTTTTTAGTGTTTTTCGTTGATAAGATTCTGTAATTAGGCCCATCATAATTGTCAGCACCAGGCCCACTGGGCTCTTAATCCGGCCCTGAACATAAGGCAGCTATTTTTGACTGCAGATGACATATGGAATGATGAGAACAAGGCAATGAATGACAGACCATATTTATCAAATCTATTATATTTATCATAACGGTAAATATAACCACTACAGTTACTGCTACCTTTAAATGAGCAATCTTCAGGTTTCTTCTCTAGTTTTGCTACATGACTCCTACTCATTTGGTCATCCATAACGTGGGTCAGGTAAATATTTAATAGATAACATTTGAAGGGACATTGCAGGTACCAACATTTGTTTGGTGGAATGTGTAGATTAGTTATGTGGGTGTTTTTTCTTCCTTTGTTTAAAAAACAATATTTCGACAAATTGGTATGTTTATCAGTTCTAGTCTGATGCATGCCCTAATAATAAATCCAAAGAATTAGGGCACATTCAACATGTGTTTTACAGACACCAGATCTTGTTATGTACAAATCTTTGTTTGAGGTGTACAGGGAATGGGAGAACTAGCCTTTCCTGTGTTGTATGATTAGAACAGAGGACCCCTAGGGATCCCTCAATCAGTCTAAAATCCCATGTGGATGTTGACAAGTTAAGCATCATTTATAGCTCTCTATCTGTGTGTTCTTTTTCCATTGGTGTAAATAATTTGCAAATACATTTTCTGTGTGTACTGTTTTTTTTTTGTTTGTTTTTTAAGAAAGCTTAGAGCTCAGAAAAAGTAGATTCTACAAAGCTGCCTGTAAGAAGCATGTGTCTTATATCTTTGCTGAGGTCTTTCTGGAATCCATGAAAGAAATCTATGACAAGGAACCATATTCATTGAAGTCTATTGCCAGTGAGTCAAGCTAGTTAGTAGCCAGTGAAACAAGCTAGTTAGTATACTCTGTAACAGCCGGAACATAAAACCACAATATATCCTGGATTTCTGGTGAGTCCGCTACCAAGCAAACGTAACCTTGGGGCTTTGTTGAGCCATTAGTTTTGCAGGTAAGGCAAAGAAACCCATGGATGACAGTAGACCTGAACTGGTACATCTTTGGAGTTTCCTTTTTTATTGCAAATGTACTGGTATTTATAATGGCAGGATATATGTTCCTGAATTTTGTTGCTTGAACAACAGTTCTTAAAAATTGCCCATGTTGTGTCATATTATATGGAGTATAAATATGAACAAGTCACTTTTTGATTTGATGAACGCTCATTGCAAATCCTGCATAGTCTAGAGTTTTCTAGAAAATAAAATGACTTAAACTCTGGGTAAGAACATACCCAAAGCATCAGGGAGAGTTTAGTTTGCTTTGGACACAGATGTGCTGTGAAGGTGCATGTGTTTTTATATGTATCTCTGCGACAGACATCACCCTTTTTAATTGGGTGAGGGGATAAGGAACTTTCACTTTCAAAGAAGTGACGATTCAAGGAAAATAAGTTTTATGTTCCCATATGCCCAACATCTGTTGTACTATTTCCATTCTATAGATTTATGATATGATTACACACTCTTAGTAACTACTTTGTATCTTTAAAAGTCAAGACAGTTTATAGCTTCTGTACTGCCTGCATCACACCTACATACCTGAACATTTCTATGAGACAAAGGTAACTAGCAAAGATCACGTCTGTGAGGGTCATTCATAAACGTTTCCTACATAAACAAAATTTCAAAATAAACTAATGGAGTGCCAGAGATATGAAATACAGGCAATAAGTATAATTGAATATTAATATTACTATGGTTTATCCTCTACTTAATAAATATAATTATTCTAATTACTATTAATAGTAATATATTCTAAGAAACCAATTTGGGGAAATTGAATGTTTTATCAATACTCAGTATGTCTGAATCCTTCTTTTTATAAATCACTTGCAATTTCTGCTTGAAGTATTTTTTCTTTAGTTCCATATATAAGCTCTCTTTGCAGTGAATCTTACAGCGTTAGTGGATTTAAAATAAAGAAGCCTTTCTTTTGTTGCAGGTGATTTTTTTTTTGTGCTTTAATCTCAAATGTTGAAGGTATTTCATCCGTATATCTTGCAAGATGAAAAGCTCCTAGGAGAACTCATTGTACTGACCTTGAATATATTTGTATAAAGTAACCATTTGCCTTTACTGGTATCAACATTGTCTGAATTATTTCTTGCCACAAAAGGCTATTTTATTTTTTTTATTCAATTTATTAAAAATCAGTCAACATCCGATTTTCCTCTTATTAATTTTCACAGTTTAAGTTAGTAAAAATTATGATGACCTTAATCTTCAGCATTCGATCATCTAGTCAGATTTCTTGTTTGCTTGTTAATATATGTGAGCATGCATCATGTTTCTCTAGTTTTAATTTTAACTTTATTATAGCTTTAGTTATAACTTTTCCTCTTGAATTTTCTGGTCATGTATATTATTCATATGATATGAATCAAGAAACTACTGTTTTTTTATAGATTTATAACATACATGTGTATAGATATATATATATATATATATATTGCTTGTGTTGAATGGAAATTGAGCCCAATATATATATATATATATATATATATATATATATATATATATATATATATATATATATATATATATATATTGGGCTCAATTTCCATTCAACACAAGCAATTGGTGAGCACAAATTTTGCCCTGGGGAAAAAAAAATTACCCCTGAAAAATTTGCTTTGTCCCTCCATGCCTACAGTGGTTAGGGCTTGGCTAGTATCATAGGACTTGAAAGGTTAAGGCCTAAAGAAAAAAAAATATATATATATATAGTTCAAGTAGAGATTGTAGCCATATTAGTCCAGTGACGTTGATGTAAAAAACAGATAAAATGTGTATCTTGTAATACCTGTTTTATTGGACTAACAGAATTTTTTAATGACAAGCTTTCCGGAGAACCTCCCTTTCTAAAGTCTAAAGCATTTCTGAGCAAGACGCACATAGTATTGAAAGTTGAGTTGTGATACAGGGGTTAAAGCGACATGAGTACAGATATGACACAGGTTTGAATGAAAATAGACACCATTCTTGCAGAGGGTCGTAAATATCTTGTGTTAAGATCACAGAGTAAGGGGGGAGAAAGAGAAAAAAACTCATGGGTGGCGGTCCGGGTCTGGGACCCCTGTATGTCTGATGATGGTAGGAGTTACAGTACGTAAATGAACAGTCAGGATCTGGTGCAGGGTAACCACATGCCCCCTAGATTTGAGCACCAGGGTTTGTGCGGCCATATACCAGGGCCCTGATGCAGCTTCTGCGTATCCTAGGAGCTAGAGATTATGCAGATATGTATCCAGTACTAGAAACAAGGCAAGACTAGAATAGGCACCAAACAAGATAACAAGACAAGACTAGAAGAACCCAGAACCAGAGAAGGACAAAAAACAGAACCCAGAACATGTAAACAAGACATGAGGGAAACAAGAACAGGACATGGACAAGGCAGGACAGAACTGTACATGAACTGGGAATACAAGACAAATATAAAACAAGACAAGATATACAAGGCAAAAGAAGAGGAAAAAATAACTAAGTACTATATATGTAATATACATTGGAGTTTTAGACATGCATAAATGGCCAAGATGTATGCAGCCTACCACTGCACCAAAGTACTCCAATTACAGTGGGTCCTAACTGCTGGATATGCATGACTGAAAGTACAACAATAAAACACACACAGTACTTACCTGCAAGGAAAGGAGCAGAGGAATGAGACCACTGCTAGCAAGAACGCACTGAAACAAAAAGATAAATGGCAACTGGTGTGGCAACAAAAAAACAAACATTTAAAGGAATCCAGGAGATTGGAAATTCTGGGAAAGAAATAAAGGAATGAACCCAGAAAACCCAGCATAAAGAAAAATAGACATAGAATAGATAACCAGAAAAAAACAGAAAAACTAAACAAGAATTGTAAAGAGTACTGGATACCAGAAGCCATGACCAGAAATATCTGCAAAATGTAACAGGACAAAAACCAAGTGCAGAGGATGATACTATATCTTCTGCACTGTTTGCTTGTTTTTTTTCTTTCTCTCCCCCCTCTGCAAGAATGGTGTCTATTTTTATTCAAACCTGTGTCATATCTGCACTCATGTCGCTTTAACCCCTGCATCACAACTCAACTTTGAAATCTATGTGACGTCTTGCTCAGAAATGCTTTAGATTTTAGAAAGGGAGGTTCTCCCAAAAGCTTGTCATTCAAAAATTCTGTTAGTCCAATAAAAAAGGTATTACAAGATACGAATTGTATCTGTTTTTTACATATATATATATATATATATATATATATATATATAAACAGAAGGTCGACCTTGAGAAAGACCCGAATGGGTCGAAACGTCGGCTATTTTTTTATGTTATACCTAATGGAATAAATTACCCCTTTTCTTTAATTACCAAGTCCTTGGAGTGCATCTCTTTATTTCTGTTTATATATTTTCAACGTGGGATTGCACCCAGGTGAAATTGAACTATATACATGAAAGGGTGAGTGCCAAGAAATACTTTTTGTATATATATATATATATATATATATATATATGAGTATGCATTATCTTACCTAGTCAGACAACTTGATAATAATTGTAAACTACTGCTAACTACCACAAATTACCAATTACTGTAATTTCCACAAATTACCACAACTTATCCCAATATACAAACAATGTTCGCAAATAACCACAACTTACAAATTAGCATAATTATTTGTAGGATTGTGATACTTTGCAAACGTACTTTATGACGATTTTGGATAGTATAGTAATAGATACTGATACTTTATACTAATGTCAGCTAGTGGTAGTAACCAAATTAGTTTAACCAAACCAGCTAGTGGTAGTTAGCAAATTTGTATTTGTGGTAAATGATGGTAGTTTGTGACAATTGTGATAATGTGTGGTAACTAGGAAGGTAACCAAATAAAAAAACATGTACCTCTTCATCGATAAAACAATGTCTAGTTTTGTTTCATTGGAGACGCCAACATTATTTAATGGAATCCTGAAGCTCAATGATAATATAGTGGTCAGTGATTTTTCAAATGAATTAAAGAATAATTTAGCTTGGATGTTTAAGTGGCATATTCATTGCTCAGCGGTGAGAAATTGAAGTAGCATGATGAATTATACATTTTAATGTATACACAGGTCAAAACAATACATTATTTAGCAATGTATTATTCAAATTGGTAATCTATTTGTAATTTGGGATTTGTAATCTAATGTTGGTCTATTTTTTTTAATTTTAACATGTTCAGTCTAGATAAATTAAAATATACATAATCAATTTTAATGACACATATCAGCGGTCTAATGTCAACATATTCAATACAGCAACTCACCCATTTGTATAAAATAATCAAAAGTTGCTTCACAAAGCTATGAACAAAATAGAGCTTAATTATTTAACAGGTTGTCTCTCGCAGAGCTGCAGTGCTGTGTTATAAGATCGGGTCAATGATTTGGTGTGGTGATTGGACCTGATCAAGTGCTGGTCCATATTTAAACACCTCGCACTTCCTGTAGTACTGATTTGGGAAATTAATCAGACAGACCAAAACAGCACAAATATGGGGAAATCAGTGAATTGCTAAATATATGCATGATATAAATATGATGTATATAGTGTGCAAAAGACTAGTGGGTACATTTTGCCACTATATGGTTCACAAATCAAGAGAGACATGTATATTTATTAAATATATGAAATATATATATATATATAACTTTAAAAATATAATATTTTTTACTGCTTCTCCTTTTTTTCCATCTATTGCTCATTTCTCACTTGATCTCTGAATAAAATAAACATTTAGGTACTACCTCCTTGCCATCAATAATTTTTCCCTTCATCAATCATCCTTTTTCTAGAATTTAGAATCACAAATCAAATGAACATGCTCTGCCATTGCGTGTTTCAGTTGGTTTGTGATTTGACTACATTCTGGCTCAGAGTTTGGGAATTTGATCGATCACCCGATTGGCCCAAATTTAGACAAACTGTAACTCAAAAACAAAAATGTATTCCGAAGTCAAATATCTATCACTGATTACTGTATGCTGATATACATATTTTTTGTAACTCATTCAATAACATATATAAAGTAATTTGATCTAACCGACAAACTCTAAAAGTCGGACATTTCTGTAGAAGTTCTCATGTATGCAAGTGCTTATTGGTTCTGTCTAACCAATAAAAGAACAAGAAATAATAATTTATTTAAATATCAAGGCTATCTTTGCTCTAAAAGAACAATTGAGCTCTGTATTACAAAACAAATCATGCCATGCACAAATTATTACTCATTATGTAACTTAATGATTCTACCACGTACTCTAGCAGAACATATAAACAGGGCACGCAGAAAACCTGCTCTTTAAAATGGATCCTTCATTATATCCCCTAATTAAATTATATTAATTAAACTCTATTTTGTATTTTTGCAAGGAGTTGTATTTATAAATAATAAAGGAGGCAGAAGCAGAGACACAGGGCCTGCATGTACTCTATTACCTTTTGCACATAACATACATAGTTATAGTAGATGACGAGTTCCTGTGTCCAAGCAAATTCCGGTCCTTGCATCTATTAGCAGTTGCAGCTATTTCTGTCTCTTGCTAGGGAGTCGTTGACCCAAGTGGGCTGCTAAAAAGCCAGATTTAGTTATTTTCCTTTGTTAGCCCTGCATCTCCTGAAAATCTGCAGTTGGAGGTGTTATTTCTCAGTTATTTGATCGGTATTTGTAGGTACTCCAAATGCATATTTTCAAATTATTATTATTATTTTTTTAATAAGAATTTACAAATAACTCCTTCTTCTGATTCTAAACTATAAATTAAATAATTATGTAATGATTTAGTATACTAGTGGAAGAGTTGTGAAAAGCAAATAATTCAAGGGTTAAAGCGACCATAACATATTTTACCCTTTGCTAAAGACCTGTTTGTTTTTTTGCTACATAAAAAAAAATCTCTTCATTCCAGCTTATATTTTTGGTAACTGCATCATATAAAATGTTATAGTTGGTTAACCGCAATTTGAGAAATCTAAGCTTTGCTGGCAATATAGATGAGTTTGTAAGTTTATTATTTTTTTATTACTATACCACATTGTATAGTGAATACAACTAGTGATCAATGGAAGGCCAACTCTCTAATGACATGGTGGTGAGTTGTAAGACACTTATTTAGAGACTCATCAAATATATCCATCAGAAAGGGTAGCCCGTAAAATAAAATAATTTTTACATTTACACAATCATAAAAACCTGAAAACAAAAAACATTAGGGAAAAGATAATGCAACATGTAGAATTATTCGGAATATATTTATAATGCAAAATAAAGATAAGCAGTAGTCTGCAATGATCTGTAAGGAGAAGATTAGTGGTTCTTATGCCAACCCTCAAAAAACATTCATTCTAATGGATTTACCTTTTCTGCTGTTGTGTCTTGAAGACTGGTTTGGTAACCACTGGTATAGATGCCTATGCACATATACTTATTGCATGCTTTATTATTACTTCCTGGTGGTATTTTTAGGAATCTACATTCCTAAAATTTCTACATACTCATAATATCCAAATATATTAAATACCCCACTATTTCTATAGCCGATAAATAATTACCATAATTACAATTGTATAACTAGACATCATTTTGATCTTTGTATGTTTAGGTATTCCTTCGACAACACACTGTATGAAATAGCTGATGTTGACTTTATTTAGTTATGTTCTAAGTATTCATCCCATGGTTTCAATAACAGCTTCGTTTTTGTTTTGTTTTTTAAACAAAAGTGACTCTGTGGTGAAGGAATAATCCTTTGTTCAAATTCTATTTCTAGATTCATAGCTTGACCTAATCAAGCCATCAGACCTGAACATGTTTGGAGTCAAAGAAAGGATTCCTTTCTATTACCTTTTCACCTCCGATATTTTTGCTCTCAGTGCTGCAGCATGTGTGACTCTAAGCAGAAAAATCATCACTAGAACATTAACTGTCACCTGTTATCACACGCATGAATAAAACATTTTTGACCGCATGTGCTATAAGTGAAAACTATAAAAAAGGAAACATCAATCTATTTTCCTTTCTTTAGCCATAACATATATTCTCCAGCAGACTAGCACATTTTGCTTCTTTAACTAGTGCTTTGAGAACATTGTTTTTAAATATCTTCTACAAGCAACACAGTTTATGTTCTGCAGAAATAAATTACAGACAAGAAAATGTATCAGGTTTAATTTATGAAATATTTTGTTTACATATTGTAAACATGATGGTTCTCTCTAAATTGTAGTGGTAGTTAAAGGGGTAGTGTATTTCCCTACAAAAAATTTCCATTCAAAATCTGTGACTCTCACAAAAACAATGCCTTAATGATGGGTTATAGTCCTGGCATATAGTGGACTATCTAGGTGATTTAACTATGCATCCATGAAGTTCAGTCTGAGCTGTCTGATGGCACTTCATTATACATCATCCAATCATAGGAAAAATTTTATGTGAAAATTACAAAAGAAAACAATCCCTATTTTAATGATATGTAAATTGCATCTGCCCCTCCCCCCAAAACAAATTTATAGAATATGCAAAAAATCTGTTAATTATTTTTTTTTGTTTAAGCATCATTGCATAATTAACAGGGTGCTAAACCTGTAATCAAACAGGGGTTTTATCGACCGCAGCAAAAAATGTTTGCCCCCAGGAAGGGATTAACTGTCTGCAATTTTATTATTTAATAAAGTAGAACATTAGTCTAAGCATCAAATATTATGAAAAAAGAATTAAATGATTTATAAAGAAAATATGAGCAAAGTAGTGAAAAAGAGCTTGTATATCCTCTTGAAGAATGATGACAAGAGGATAAAACTTTTATTTTAAGTTTAGGTTGGAATGCTACCATCATCGTCCTTATATATGTTATATGTATATGTAAAGAAAGCCTTTGCTTTGTTTTACTTGGATATGTGAATTATCAGCAAAATTAAGTGTAACAGAGCTTCCTGTACTCCGGTTGGGTACCTCCGTTGACAGATACTCCTAGTACTCACCGAGGGCTCCAAGCACTCCACCAGACACCATAAGCACTGCAGTCCCCACAACCGCCGCAGCTTGGTTGGGGTCTCACCGTCTCCTACCCACCCTGGACCTACGACAAAGCTCCAGGTTCCAGTGGGTGAACCTCTCTTCCTCCAGAGAGTCAAGCAGGAATAGCTCTTACAAGAGCTCAGATAATCCAAGGGAGTATAGTGATTATAGCAATCCCTTGTAGTGATATAGCAGTTTCCCCCTAATAAGAGACAAGACTCTAGACTGAGGGTGAAGTAAGTCTGTTTAATGGAAGTCACAGCTGGCCTTTTATGCAGGTTTCCCAACAAGGATGACGCCCAGGTGTACCTTGTTGGGCACAGGTTCACAAAGTGTACAAACCAAAGAAAACAATGGGACAATGAATGACACTCCCACATACAGTACACAATCCCTCCCCTCTGCCTGTGATATAATTAAGGCAGATCATTCATTAACTTAATTATCCCCAGGCAGAAAAAACACACATTTTTACAAAGTCCAATAAGTACCCCAAAACATATCCCCTGATAGCCCCGATCTGAGTAAACAACATATCCAAAAATCACCCAGATCAGTTCAGGGGTGCAAGAATTTCCTGCAAGTCATGGTTTTGACCGACCGTGCACATGGTCCGATGCCCAAAACAGTTCCAGGGAATTAGGGCCAGCGGTTGGTCTCTCTTTATGGAGTACAAAAGTACTTACATTACATGAATGGAGCCTTTTAAAGTGTATTGGGCAAGGTATATTGCAGGGCCCATAGTCACAGGGTAGGTGGCAAGCAAACAGGCCCCTCGAAAAAACAGTGGCCACTTTCACTACACAAAGTTTTGCACATTTAAAAAAAAAAAGTATGTTCTGCATTTTAAATGAAAAAATAAATAAATAAGTATACTTAAAAAATGTACCAAGTTGAACATTAAAAATGCTAGCAAAGATGTGCACGGTTTCTCTGAAAGACTTACAGCTGAGTTCCACATTTTTAGATCATTTTGCAAATGTTTTCCTAGCACAGACATGATTAAAGGTAACATCTCCTGAGGGAGGAAATATTAAACACGTATACCCTGCTTCCAGGGATCCTGCCAATTATCTCAGGACAGGGAGTGGAAAACACAATTTCAAGGCACAAATAGAAGCTGAAATTAAATACGGCATTTAACGGATAAAGCAATCATTTTAGTTCAGAGACCGCACACATAAAACACATTTCAGCAACACTGCACAATCTGAAGCATTGCCATCAGAAAACTTCTGGTTCTTCCTAAAGACGAATGAAGGTAACATAAAAGAGCGACCAAGCAGAAAAACATGCAATGTTATGTTCATGGAATTAATCATTCGTTTTGACGTCCATTTTCCTTCTGTGCAATTTGCTCCCTATGTTTCTACTGCCACTTATATTATCTGTTAGGTCTCCCTCACCATTGCCTATTCCTGTTTTCATGGTAGACCGTCTTTCTATGTTTAGGCTGTAAAAGTAAATGGTCAACTATGTTCTTGTGGTTTTGTCCATCCCTATAAAGACAGTCTTGTAGTCAGATAACTGGGCCCAGCAACTATAATTTTTTGGGGCCTACATTTTCTGGATTTCCAGGTTCAGAGCAAATCCCTCCAGGATTCGTGTGTGAGGCAAAAGTAAGTGGAAAGAACCAATAACAGCCTCTCACACAGAAAATACAATGCAGGAGGGTTGGGGACAGCACTGAGTGATGTACATTGTATAACGGCTCCTGTATCTCTCCTACCAATCATAGATGGATGATTAATTTGCAAATAACTATTCAAACTCCATTTCCTAGCCTTAAATGTAACTCTCCCAGCCCTAAATTTAACCAGCACTACGTTTTTCACAGCCCTAATTTAACCTATCTCAAAACTTAAACAAACCCTTACCATGGTCCCAAATTTGAACACTCAAGGCCTAAACGTGAAACAAAACCCCTTGTCTTCAAACTAGGTTTAATGACTCTTAAAAATAAAAAAACAGATCACATTACCCAAAAATTCTAAACATGTCTTAGACCACAACTACAATCCCTCTCTAACCTTAAACCCACCTTTACCTTAACCACTTGTAACAGTATTTTTAGGCCTACATGCATTTAAACAGCTCCATTTATAGAAACATAGAATGTGACGGCAGATAAGAATCATTCGGCCCATCTAGTCTGCCCAATATATGCACATATTAAAACACAATACAAGTAGAAATAAATATGCACATCAATACATATATACATATTAATTAAACCTGTGTTAACTGCTTTTTTTGGTTGGGTGGCAGGGGACACCTTAGAATTCTGTGCCAACAGACACCTGGCATGTTTTGCACCTGACCATTTGCCATGAGAAACATTTTATCAAGGTACGCTATTTCTGTTAAAGACCAATTTAACAATGCTAAAGGAACATGTCTCCGGAACTAGCCATTCTTACAGTAATCATGCACCCCCACTTACTTTAACAACTCTGGTATCTAAACCTTTCAGTCCTGGTCAGTGCCCAAAGTGTTTAGACAAATACATTAATACTATGTAAGAATATCGAGCTAGATGAGCTGGTACCATGTTGCTGGTAGGGACATTGGCAAAGTAAAAATCGCCTTCTAACAAAGGCTACAAGTCCTCAATTTTCATAATACTGTGCCTATAATTTGCTGTGCCATTTTGAGCCCAACATGTGGAAGTATCACAGGAAGTCTGGTCTTTGATTAACAGACAATTACATCATTAAACCTTGATGAATCTGAAGATTTCACTGGGTACAATTGTAGTTCTTGCTATATGGCTAAGCCAAAAAACTTCCATTCTGAAACTCATGAGAAGATTGTCTTTATTTTCTCACATGTCCCTTGTGACCTAGATTATTTGTTACCTATCCAGTCCTGAACGCACACCAATAGTTCACATTTTTGACAGTGTTCCTTAGGAGCAGAATTGGGAGAAGTCTACATTTTGGACTATGGGTGTGCCTTTAAAACCAAGTTGGGAACCACCTAAATATTATATTAAATGGAAAAGAAAACAAAAATCACAAATTCAAAGAGTGTCTATTTCTGCCATGAATTGGTGAGTGTAGAGCTATGGTAAATAAGGATGGTTAAGGAGATCCTATATGCATCCCAAATGATAAACTAACACATTAATAATGCAGATGTGTATGTCCTTGGAGGGGCCTTTAACTAAATGCTATGAAGATATATGCTAATGTAATGCTGCTCTTACAGTAAGATATCACAATTAAACGAAGAGCAAAATTAATCCTGTCACTTTAGCAACAAGTTATTTTTTTTCATAACAAACTTTCTTATGATATTGTACATTTGATTAGCTTGAGCTGTTCCTAGTACCAATATGCCATAAATCAAGTGGGTTGAAACAGTTTGTGTTACATGCTTTGTTTCTAAGTAAACCTGAAATATATCTCATAGATCAAATTTAGATTGTTCTGATGAGTTCTAATATTATTGGAAATTATAAACAATAAAACATATAAAACTAATAGATTAGAAAAAAATATTAGACGTGCACAGGTGAATTTTTTTGTTTCGTACAAATGATTTCGTACAAAATAAAAATGTAATTCGTGAATCCTGAATTTCGTTCGTAAACCATAAGTTTTCAAATGAAATTCAGTAAAATAAAATGTGTTTTCATCGGTTAGGATGAAAATAGCACTGCGGATGCGCAGCCCCAAAAAAACAAGGAGGATGCCGGCAGTGCTACCAGCTTCCTCCTTGTTGTAAACCATTCTTACCACCCCCCTGCATTCAAATCTGTGGGGGGTCTGTATGACCCCCAAATTAATAAAAGGGAGGTTAAATCCTCCCCCATGCTCCTACTCGTGGCATACCACAAGTAGCGGCATGTCGCCTAAACACATTTTAAACTACTAGTGACTGGGCAGCTAATGCTGCCCAGTCACTAGTGCAATAAGGGGGGGGGGGGCTGGCACAGGTTAAATACTGCCCCATGCCCCTACCTGTGCCAGGTCCCCCATGTGGCCAGTGGCTGCTCGCTGTCATTTAAAACTGGATATAAAAATCAATATCTTACAAAGAAGTGATAGAGAGCTATGGTAAGAGTATGTGTAACCAATAGTTATTGCAAAAACAATAACAATGCTGGAATATGAAAAAGTAGCTTTTAAATCAGTAACACAATAAGGCTGTGCTTCTGATCAAAATAGCTACTTTTTACACGTACTTTTACTGTACTCCTTTACACTTCTATACAAGATAAATTTTTATCCAGTTTTAAAAGGCAGCGAGCAGCCAGTGGTTGCTCACTGTCATTTAAAACTACTAGTGATAGGGAAGCTATTGCAGTCCAGTTACTAGTGCAATAAGGGGTCCTGATACAGGTCCCCCCATCCCCCCCCATGGTGGAGAACTCAAATAACTAAAGTGTGGGGACATAGTGCCCCACCCCAGGCTCCCACCCGTGACCTGCGGGTGGGGGCTATTAATATAAACGGGAGGACCTAGTGTCCCCCCCGTGCCCAGACCCATGACTGTCAGGTTGGGACCTTAATTAAATAAATAATGGGGGGGACCTAATGTCCCTCCCCAGGGCCCCACCCATGACTGTCGGGTGGGGATCTTAATTAAATAAATAATGGGGGAGACCTAATGTCCCCCTCAGGTCCCCACCCATGAGCGGCAGGGGGATACCCTAATTAATTAAAGAGGGGACCTAATGTCCCACCTGGTCCACACTCATGAGCGACGAGTGGGGACCCTAAATAAATAAATAATGGGGGGGACCTAATGTCCCCCTTCAGGTCCCCACCCATGAGCGGCAGATGGGGACCCTAATTAATTAAAGGGGGGACCTAATGTCCCCCCTGGTCCCCACTTATGAGCATGGGTAGGGACCCTAAATAAATAAATAAGGGGTGGACCTAATCCTCCCCTGGCCTCCACCCATGAGTGGTGTTTGGGGACCACTAATAAATAAATAATGGGGGGACTTAATGTCCTCCCCAGGTCCCCACCCACGATCAGCGGGTGGGGACCACAAATAATTAAATAATTGGGTGGAACTAATGTCCCCCCCAGGTCCCCATCCATGACCAGTGGGTGGGGAGCACAAATAATAAAGTGGCTAGGGGTCCCCAAGCCCCTAGTCACTCCCCCCAATAAAAATGCCCTACCTACCCCCCTCACCCTAATAATAGTGACGGGGGCAATAAACTAACCCTGTAAAATAAAATTTCTCTTCATTTACCTGTCAGAGAACTCTGATTGGTAGGCTTGGAATCAACCAATCAGAGGGCTCTAAGTCAAATTGCCACTCATAGGTGGGGACCAGGGGGTACATTAGGTACCCCCTTTAATTATTAGGGTCCACACCCGCGGCTCATGGGTGGGGACCAGGGTGGAACACTAAGTCTCCCCATTTATATTAATAGCCCCCACCTGCAGGTCACGGGTGGGAGCTGGGGGGCACTATGTCCCTCCCATTTTAATTATTTGGGTTTCCCACCATAGGGCACTCGTGCACTAGTGACCCTTCCCCTACCCCTAACCCTACCCCTAACCCTACTCCTAACCATAACCCCTAACCCTAACCAACACAACCCATTACAGATCTAGGTTTAGGGTTAGGGGAAGGGTTAGGGGTAGGGTTTGGGGTTGGGTTAGGGCTAGGAGTAGGGTTAGAGTTAGATTCCTGTTCATTCATGTAATTTTCCCTCCCTCTCTTGTTTTGCTTCTTTTCCGAAATCCGAAGCATATCGGCACTTCTGAAATTTGGCATTTCGGCAATTCAGTTTGGTTCGGCACTTTGGAAATTCGGCACTTTGGCAATTCGTTAATTCGGCAATTTGGCAATTCGGTTCGGTACTCCTGAAATTCGTCAAAAACTTCGGCATTTCGGAAATTTGGACATTTGGAAGCATTTGAATGTCCGAATTGCTGAAATTTGTCCGAATTTACATTCGGAACGAAACGAATTTCAAATGTTTAACTGATACCACTCCATTCAGACACTGACAGGATGGCAACAATTCCAATTTGTTGGCATCACATAGGAGGTTTGCTTCTCCATGATATTGACACAATTTGTTCCCTGCAAATCAGAGCCATTCACATATTTTGTGAATAGCATATTAAATGTAACTAATGTTTAAAGTAAATAAATATATTTTTCTCTCTTCTGTAAAATGGGCCAGTCATCTTTTTAAATGCTCATTTTATTAGCGCGTTGACCTATTTTGCATAATTAGTCTTCCATATTGACATAATGCCATAGAGGTTGAGAATGGGATGTTTTGAAGACATAAAATGGCCCCCAGCTAATAAGACTTATTTTTCCATTACAATCAAACTGAGGCAAAAATTAAAACACTAGTCTCTTAAGGTAAATGTAATGAGAAAACAATCTCAAACTTCACACTTCTCTATTTTTCTTATTTTTTTTATTTCATCACCGATTTTCAGTTTTGTTCTAATAACACCAGAGGTCAGATGGGTATTTATCAAGTGCCACAGCTGTTCAGAAGTTATTAATAACAGTTAATTAGCATATGGTAAACATGCTCATATAATATGCCTGCTTTTTAACAAGATTGCTAATTCCTATTGGAATCTAGTAAAACATCTCAAGTAATTGCTCAGCTCTCCCTGCATTCATTTGTTCTAGTTTTTTGGTCAATGCTTGAACAGATCTGTTTGGGGTCATGTGAATTTTGTGCAGAATTCTCATACAATACAATGCAATCTAATGTGTATCAAGCACACTTGTAATTAATCATCCCATTTAAATAACTGACGTGCTTCTTAAAACTCAACTGCAAATTTTGGGCAAAAATATCCAAAAGATAAAAAAAAAAAAAATAATTCCTACTCAATAAAAAATTTATTCAATGCCCAACCGTAAGTAATTTCCAGTGTCCTCTTCAATGGGGAATGATCCCCTCTCCTCCAGTATAAGGTAACTATGTATAAAGGTAAAAAACAGTATGGTCCGTGGCGCTGAAAAAAACGGCTAGAACACACTTAATGGGAATAATCACTAAATCCCACAACACAAAGTGAATACAAACAGAAATAGTGTGCAGCGCTGATTAGTAATACCACAAAGTAAAATATAATACATGCACTGTGGTGGTGTATATACCCAATCAAAACACACATAAATATACCCCAAGTATATACAGGATCAGATGGTAGCCAGAAGTCAAATATTGTAAAATTCAGTAGTACATCCCATTTCTGAAAATCTGTATTGGGTGATGGTGTTTATAGATGGTAATCCCAAGGGTATTCCTCTGTGTGAAGCTTCTTGCTCAAAGTAAGCTTGTTCCTTCAAATGCATATAAATAAAAAATAGCATGGGAAACGGGTACCTCCAACCCGCCCCCTTTGCCCAACAATGGATTTGCTCGTTCTTCTTTGATCCTATCTGGTTACTGTAGTCGCGGCTGTTTTACTTCCGGTTTTCGGTACTTCGTGTTTCACTTCCGGGTTTTGTGCGTTCCACGGATGGCCAATCATGTTCTCTATGCGTTCCACAGGTCGCGAATACAGTCTCTGGATGCGAAAACTGTGACATTCACAGCTCAATCCATATATGTCCATAATAAAAGGTCCATGAATTAAATAAAAGGGAAACAAATATATGTATAGTAATTATAAAAATAGACACATGTATAAAACAAGAGTATCAAATACCTATATAGTATGGATGTAGAAAGGATCTTAAAGTTAGATATAATTATACATATCAAAATCGATATTTAACCCCTGGGGAGAGATGGTTTCCAAATCGAAGATCCATCTAATTTCTGTTTTATTGAGGATCTTCAAATGGTCACCCTCTCTCCAAGGTTTTAGAACCTTCTGAATTCCCATAAAATGCAATGCTTTTCTGTCTCCATTATATTTTTGGTGTATATGAGCAGATACAGGATGGGTTAAAACCCCATTCTGTATATTTCTTAAATGTTCGACAATTCTAATTTTCAATGGTCGGATAGTTCGCCCCACGTATTGCAAACCACATATACACGTTAATAGATAGACAATATTGTTGGAACTACAGGTTATAAATTCTTTAACACTATATTCCTTTTTAGTTGTGTTAGACTGGAATTTTTCTGTTTTTCTAGTTAAAATTCTGCTGGTTTTGCAAGTCCTGCAATTTCCACAATTATATAAACCTCTTAGGGTATTTCCATGCACATCTTTATTTGACCCCATTTCCTTGGGTATATAGCTATGGGTTAAAATATTTTTAAAATTATTAGCGCCCCTGTATATTACCCGTGGTTTATCTCCTATAAAGCAGTACAAGTCCTCATTTTGTTTTAAAATGTGCCAATGCTTTTTTAAAATTTTATGAAAAGAATGGCTCTGGGAGTTAAAATCACAAATAAAAGAGACCTTTTCTTCTCTAGTATCCGTATCCCTCTTTTTATAGGTTAAAAATTCTTATCTGGGCTTAGTGTATACTACTTTAAATTGTTCTTATATGGCATCTTTCTTGTAACTTTTTTCAATAAACTGTTTTTTAAAAAATTCATATTGATCTTAAAACGTATCTTCCTCAGTGCAATTCCGTTTAAGTCTAATGAATTGACCCTTAGGGACATTAGAAAGCCACGGCTTAAAATGACAGCTGTCACAGTTAATATAGCTGTTAACGTCGACAGTTTTGAAATAAGTGCCTGTCATAATCTTATTATTTTTAATAAAAATCCTTAAATCCAAAAAATGGACTTCTTGGTTAATGATCTCAGAGGTAAGTTTAATGCCCCAAGAATTAGCGTTAAGATGGGCCAAAAAATCATTAAGGGAGGGTAGGTCACCCTTCCAAATAAGGAAAATATTGTCTATGTACCGCCTATAGAGGATCAAGTTCGCACTCCAGCCATGCTCTGCATAAATGTAAGAATCTTCCCAATATGCCATAAACAAATTAGCATAGCTGGGCGCGAACTTGGTCCCCATGGTGGTACCCCTCCTTTGAATATAAAAATTATCCTCAAACCCAAAAAAAAAGTATTTTGTAAAATCATTAAAATGCCCCCAATAATTAATTCAATCTGTTGTTCCTTAAAGGATTCAGATTTCCTCAAGAAAAATTCTACTGCTTCACAACCTTTCTGATGTTCAATAATAGTGTATAAATTACTCACATCACTGGTCACTAAAAAATATTCCTCTGACCAAGTGATCTCCTGTAGTGTTTGAAGAACATGAATAGAATATTTCAAGTATGCATGAGTGCTGACAACTATAGGTTGTAAAAAAAGTATCAATATAGTGGGACAGAGGTGAAAGAAGTGAATTCACCCCTGCCACTATAGGTCGACCTGGGGGATGTACTGGGTCTTTGTGCATCTTGGGGAGGATATAAATGACTGGGATAATAGACTTATCCATATTTAAGAATTTATATTTGTCCTGGTTCAAGACACCTTCCTCCAATCCATGGTTCAAAAATGTAATAAGAGCTTTTTTAATATTAGGTTCTGGATTAGTCGTAAGTTTGCCATATGTGGTCTCTTCTTGATTAAAAATTTCCTCTAAATAAAATTCCCTGTTCATGATAACCACACCCCCTCCCTTATCTGCCGGTTTGATAATAATTGTATCGTCCTTCCTAAGGTCCTCTAGGGCCTTTCTCTCGCCACATGTGAGATTTTGTTGGAACTTAGAGAGTGGTTTAATTTTTTTCAGGTCAATAATACATGCTTTTTCAAAAGCTTTCATACTGGCTGTTTTTAAATAATGAGGGAAGAAGGAAGATTTAGGTCTTAGATCAGTATGTTTGAATCCTTCTAACTCCAATGCAACGGGTCCTTGATCTCCTTTAGTGGCAACATTAATTTTCTGATACTCTTGTTTTATACATGTGTCTATTTTTATAATTACTATACATATATTTTTTTCCCTTTTATTTAATTCATGGACCTTTTATTATGGACATATATGGATTGAGCTGTGAATGTCACAGTTTTCGCATTCAGAGACTGTATTCGCGACCTTTGGAACGCATAGAGAACATGATTGGCCATCCGTGGAACGCACAAAACCCGGAAGTGAAACGCAAAGTACAGAAAAAACAGAAGTAAAACAGCCGCGACTACAGTAACCGGATAGGATCAAAGAAGAACGAGCAAATCCATTGCCGATTGGTTGTTGGGCAAAGGGGGCGGGTTTGAAGTACCCGTTTCCCGTGCTATTTTTTATTTATATGCATTTGAAGCTTGTAATTTATTGTTGCACCTGAGGAAGACGAGCCAGTTCGTCGAAACGCGTTGTGCTTATGGTATCTACCTGTGTACGGCATCATTATTACTTTAATGGAAGATTTTTATATTTTTCTACAAATAAATGCTTTTACTTGATTTCTAATTTGTGTGCCTGTTCTACACCATTTACTTTGAGGAACAAGCTTCACACAGAGGAATACCCTTGGGATTATCATCTATAAACACCATCACCCAATACAGATTTTCAGAAATGGGATGTACTACTGAATTTTACAATATTTGACTTCTGGCTACCATCTGATCCTGTATATACTTGGGGTATATTTATGTGTGTTTTGATTGGTTATATACACCACCACAGTGCATGTATTATATTTTACTTTGTGGTATTACTAATCAGCGCTGCACACTATTTCTGTTTGTATTCACTTAAGTTAACTATGTGCATCCTAGTTAAATAGGAAATAGGATAAGTGCCACAGGACTTCAGGATTGGCAAATTATGGTTACCGAATGTGATGCTGGGTACACAAGCAAAGGATTGTAAGGCAGCCTTCATTAATGAGAGATGTTACTAAAATTTAAACAGTGGCAAGACTTTCTGAAGTCAATAGGGTTTTGAAGTAGGAAAAAAAATAATTTTGAAATTCAGATCCCTGAAATTAAGGTGACTGGAATGGCACTGGAATAGTAGTCTGCTGGGTGGTTTGTTTGGAAAGGAATCAAGTGCCCCCTCTAGTGGTTCTCGAGCAGACTACAAACAATACAAGAACACAATCAAAACTGGAAGTAGAGATTTCAGAAACATGATGTATAACTAATGATAATGATAAAAACATTATCCACAGTCATATATAATTCTTTATTACAGTAGCTTCAAGACTCCCTACAACATTTTGACTGCTGTATGCTGTGGAGGGTTCTCTTGATGATACTGGCTTGAAGTGCTTCTCTGCATAACAATTATGTATGCAGTGTATGACATCATCTCTGATGCCATACTGAAATATGTTTTTTTTTTTATCAAGTCAATTAAATCACTACATCACTTAGCACAAAAACATGAAGTCAGATATGAAACTTTGCAGCACAAAATGCAACATGGAGATTGCAATTTGGTTTTCTCTTGCAGCTTGCACATATGTGGCAATATTTTCCAGAACTTTTCTCCTTCCTAGATATTTTTTTAGGCACTGCATGGATTGATCCCTACAGAAACCTGTACTGTGCTGAAGGGAGGAAAGAGAGATGGTACACACAGCTTCCCTTTTTTCTGTTGATGGTTTGGTGGATGGAAGCAGGAGTGAAGTTCAAAACACAGTTAGATGATTGTATTTACTGCTAGGATGGGAAAGGTTGAAGAAAGAGAGGAGTTGAGTAAAGTATAAAATTGTTGCATACAGGTGAAAAGTTTACCAACCAAATTCTATCACCCACAATATTAATACCTGCATTTACATAAAATATCTGTGAAATACATTCACTGAAAATTACTGCAGGTACATGAAATTGTAGTGGTAAACTACAGGTAAAGATGGTAACATTATCACACAAAAATTAAATTCAGTCCGGAACCAAAATGATAATAGTCCACAAGTAGCTTGAACACCAATACGGAGTCTCTCTTTTCCGATCAGAAAAGAGAGACTCCGTATTGGTGTTCAAGCTACTTGGGTATCCTCATAAAAAATAAACAAATAAAAATTGTATATGGTGAAGTATGTAGAGCTATTAAGCAAGGGTAGGTAAAAACTATAAAATGTACACTCACGTGTAATGGAGCCGTAATACCTGGCTCCTCTGATAGCAATTGAAGTGGTATGATCCCCACTCAAGGATACAGGTGTAAATATAAATTTTTCTGTGCGTGTATATGTGGAAATAAACAAAGAGAACCACAATAGTGTACACCGTAAAAAGGAGTGTAAGCAGAAATAAATAAGTTAAACCTACTCCCATTCTAAAGAGCAAGTTCTAGTTTCCTTAATTCAAAGCGCTTGGGTGGTATGATCCCAACCAGGAATATAGCTGAAAACAATCCAGCAGCAGCAAAGTTACGTCCAATGAAACAAGTACTTTAATATTAAAAAATATTAAAAGTAATACAATATATAATAAAATAAAATAGTGATAAAAAGTTATAAACAATATACTTAACGCGTTTCTCCTTGGAAAACACTTTTGATAAAGCCTATCCAAGGAGAAATGCATTGTGTATTGTTTACATGTGAGTGTACATTTTATAGTTTTTACCTACCCTTGCTTCATAGCTCTACATACTTCACCATATACAATTTGTATTTGTTTATTTTTTGTGAGGATACCCCCAACCACACCTATAATTTGAAGAATTACCTCTGCACTTGATCCATGGGTGGGGATTATATCACCCATGCATGTACACTGGAGCTATATTGAAGCTCCAGGAAAGTGTGAGTGCACATCTTTTATCTTACCTATCACCACTACAGTTCTAGAATGCCAAAGGTTGCCTATGCCTGGTCTAGTGGATGGACAATACAATAGTGCCATCTTTAGTCAGTGACATTATATTTGTAAATTAGTGGTTATTTGATGTTATAGTATTACTTAACCCCTTAAGGACTGAGCCAAATGTACACGTTGTGAACGAAACAAAATGTAAACAAAACCTGGCATTTGCGCTATATGTCTGTCCAACCGTAATTCACCTCTTTCATATTAAATGCACCCCCCTTATTATATATCATTTTATTCAGAGGAAACAGGGCTTTCATTTAATATCAAATATTTAGCTATGAAACAAAATTTAATATGAAAACAATGGGAGAAATTTTTTTTAGTTCCACATGACATTTTAACTGTCAATGTCATAATACTGTTTGCTTTTACTGCAATTAAATACACATATTTGTATTCAGCAAAGTCTCACGTGTAAAACAGTACCCCCTATGTACAGGTTTTATGGTGTTTTGGGAAGTTACAGTGTCAAATATAGCGTGTTACATTTGAAATTGAAATTCGCCAGATTGGTTACGTTGCTTTTGAGACTGTATAGTAGCCCAGGAAATAAATTTACATCCATAATGGCATACCATTAGCAATAGTAGACAACCCAAGGTATTGCAAATGGGGTATGTCCAGTCTTTTTTAGTAGCCATTTGGTCACAAACACTGGCCAAAGTTAGCATTAGTATTTGTTTGTGTGTGAAAAATGCAAAAAACGCCAATTTTGGCCAGTGTTTGTGACTAAGTGGATACTAAAAAAGACTGGACATACGCCATTTGCAATAGCTTGGGTTGTCTACTATTGCAAATAGCATGCCATCATAGGGGTAATTTTCATTCTTGGGCTACCATAGGGTCATAAAGGCAACGTAAGCAATCTGGCGAATTTTAATGTGGAAAAAAATGAAACACAAGCCTTGTATTTGACGCTGTAATTTTTGAAAACACCATAAAACCTGTACATGAGGGGTACTGTTGTACTCGGGAGACTTCGCTGAACACAAATATTTGTGTTTCAAAACAGTAAAAAGTATTGCAGCAATAATATCGTCCGTGTAAGTGCTGTTTGTGCGTGAAAAATGCAAAAAAAGTCACTTTTACTGGCGATATCATCGTTGTAATACATTTTACTGTTTTGAAACACTAATATTTGTGTTCAGCGAAGTCTCCCGAGTAAAACAGTTCCCCCCATGTACAGGTTTTATGGTGTCTTGGAAAATTATAGGGTTAAATATAGTGCTAGCAAATTAAATTCCCTATACTTTCGGCATGGGTTGTCAGGTAGGTCCCGCTAATTGTAATTAATTAGGATACCTAATTATGTAAAAAAAATTACATAAATATATGTGTAGAATTAATATATGTATATATATACATATGTGTATATATACGTATATATATATATAATTTTTTTTAAAATATTTGAATTTATATATAGGTATATATATATAGTGATATATACGTATATATTTATGTATATAGATATATATAGATATTATTTCGTTCTACGTGTATTTTTATATAAATATATATATATATATATTAATATCACAATACAGTTAGAACGAAATAAAACACATTTATATATTTTTTTATATTTTATTTTTAATTATTTTTTTATTTTATTTTTTTACGTATTTACATATTTTTTTATATTATATATAAATATATATAACAATAATTATATATATATTTAATCAGTATCAGTCTACGTGTAATTTGATATTAATATATATATATATATATATATATATATATATATATATATATATATAATTATATATATTAATATTAAAATACACCTAGACAGTGTATGTGTGTGTGTGTGTATGTGTATATATATACTTAGATCATATATATATAATATATATATATAATCTAAATATACATTTTTTTTTTTACACTTATTTAACTTATTTTAATTTTATTTCCAGCCAGCAGGGGGACTGTCATTACAGTTAGTCCCCCTGCTGGCATTGCTGCAGCCAGCTATCCCGGCCATGTGATTGTGAGGTCCTCGCAAGGACCTCACTCTCACATGGCCCGGGGGGGCTGAAGAGGACGGAGGTGCCGCGGGGGGCTCCCTTGGAGTCCCCCCAACCGCGTTCGCAGACGTGGGATCGCCGGCGACCAGGTAAGTAACAAAAAAACGGAGGGCATACAATTACGTCCTGCGGCGTTTAGAGCCGCTTTTAAAAGGACGTAATTGTACGCCCTCCGGTCTTAAGGGGTTAAGAAGCTTTTGTAAGTAGAATCCTATTTACCTCTTGTATCTGATAACATTTATTTTGTCTGTCAAGTTGTCAGTTACTTGCTGGTATATATCCACTGCATAATACATTGATTAATAACAATAATAAAAATGTTGGTAATATTTCTATGTGCTTATTAATATCTCAATTGGTTAATAATCCCCCAACAAAGATATATAAGATATACAAGAAAAATCAAATAAAATACAGAAAGTGTAAAACTACTGAAAATCTTCAAAAATACTATAACGGCAGCTGTAACTTAAAATGATTATCCCAATAAACCAACAGATAATAGATAAAAAAGAAAAAATGTCAGTGCTTAGAGAATATCAATATAGAACACAAATCTAAAACTGCATCAAATATTAGTCACTCCAGAAAGACTGTCCATTCATTTTTCTACACAGTCTCTTGAGGTATTCTGACTCTAATAAACGGATGCAGCTTTGTGTCTGGGTATGTGCAAGATGTGTATCCACTCTGATATGCAACAAAGTGTCACCTTAAATACAAGAGATGTAGTGCAAAGTGTAATACTGAATATTTATTAAGCAAGCATAAAACACAAATTTAACCTCTTACACAAAATAAATGGGAGGCTTGTTCCTAAGCTCACAAAACAGCAGTTATGGTGATATGTTCCCAATGCCTGTTACCGCTCTCCTCCGCACAGAAAGTTGTCCAGTCTCTGTGTTTGGAGATAGGAACTGCAGTTTCTGCGAGACACTATCTGATAAAGTCCTTAAGTCTAGAACAACCACCGCGCCATCACTCCCTTCAACCCGTTACTGTAAACAACTTTCGTAATACTGATATTTGATGTATTTTTAGATGTGTTCTCTATATTGATATTTTTTTGTTTAAGTTATATATGACACAAGATAAGTTTGTCCTCTACACTAAACATTAATTTGAAATTACACACAGCATACTAAAACTCTATAACACACATAAATATATATACGATATTTACATTACATGCAAACAGCCCCTTGACTTACAAAGACAACACTAAACTATGTAACAACCTCCCCCATTAACTATAGTGCATTCTAATCTCCAATAGCTGCCCCCAATAGCTGCCCACAAAGTACACAGTCATTGGGACAAGATGGAGAGGTCTGGTCAGCACAAAGCATGAAACAGAGAGAGATTGAACCAAAGAGTTACATACTGTGAACCTGAGTAGATGTGTCTCTATGTAGGAAATGTACACTGTATGTACGATGGCTATTTATACACAATTTGAGTCAGTCTAGATACAAATGGTTTGCAGCAATGTCACAATAATGATAAGCGATAGTCTTAATGCCGTGGTTAGTTTCATTGAGTGGAAAAAAAGTCTTATTTATCAATTGAATTTCGTAAAAACACTAAAAGCAAATTCAATTTCAGCAATGTTAAGTTGTGTATTAATTAATTCTATCAATCATCTATTGATTGGGTTAAAAACTGAGAAAGTGCACTAAAGTACTTCACGCCTCCTTGGTGACTCAAAACATTTTCAATGGAGGAAGTAAAAGTTTGCAGAACAAATTCAAAGTTCCAGTTACGTAGAAACAGGATCTATGCACACCCTTAATGGGAGCACATTGAACACACACCCATCTGTCGTAACAGCCCTGTGCTGAGCCTACCCAAACCCTTGTCTTAGTATTTATAACAAAAATAGTGACGCAGTCATAATCTTACTTTACTTCTGTTCTGTTTAATTCTGTTCTGCCACATGGTCTCTGGATTGAGAAAATTAAATATATGAACTCAAATCTAGAACCTTTTAGCTTCATGAAAGCTTTTATAAGTAGTATAATATATGTGCAGTTATAACATGTAAAACAGACAATAGCAAGTCACGTCAATAAATCCACCAATATATTTAACGCACACATTCATGATCTATGATATGGGATTATTACATGTTTGTCTCTCGGTAACACAAAATATAGTCTCAAAGCTCCAAGACTTGATAAGAAGAATGGAAGATATTTTGTCTGACATAATAACTATACACAGCTGTATTCCGATTGCAAGGATTGATTTCACAGATTTCTTCAATACGTCTAAATTTAAAAAAGGAAAGAAAATAAATGGGATATAAAAGGAACTCATTTGCTACTTTGTATCCACCAAGTCAGACAGATTCTGCTTATTTATAATCCTTTCTTGTTTTAATATAGGATTGCAATAAAACAAATGCCATGTTCACTGATATTTATATTAGCCAAAAGTTCAATCATTTAATGCATTTTGTCCAAGCCAAAAATAGAGAAATAGCTCATCTATGGGTTATAGACATAACCTGTTTAAAACCTATTTTTAACTATTAGTTCATTTTGTACATGAAGTTTGAAAAGGCCAACAGTGTAGATCCAATCCTTTCAAGGATGTTCTTCCAGTTGTCTAAATTCTCTAAATAACAGGAGTAGTCAGGCCCAGAGGCATGTGAGTAGTACTACCCTTGAATGATCCAATTTTTATTTATTTAAGATGATTCTATAACATTTTTAATCAGCAGTCTCAAATAGTGACAGTGACAACATTTAACATATACAATGCAGATATTAAATAGTGTTTGCTCTCTGTGTCTTTTACATTATCCTCCAATAAGATGTAAATCCTGTTGCCTTTGTTAAAGGACAAATGTCACTTGAAAACTATTTTTAAAATAATAATCCTATAATCAATTTTTAAAAAGGAAAAGATTTTTTTCCACGCACCTAGGGTCAGACAGTGTTTGAAAACCGAATTAGTCTCTATAATCTTCCCTGCTTCTGTGCAAGTAGTGAAGCAGGGAAGACCATAGAGACTAACTGTTGCTTTCTAATCGCTGTCCTAACCATGGTGCGTGTATATGGCTCATGAATCCAGTCATATACTAACATAGGCATGACTTCATTTTTTGAAAAACAAAATCGATTTTAATTCAAAAATTGATGAAAGGGTTATTATTTTAAAAATAGTTTTGAGATGAGAAGTGTTATATTTACCTAGCTAATGTGCATATACTCTAATAGAGACATTAGTACCAAATACTGGGGGGGCTTTATTAATCTGATGGACAAAGAATGTACGTGGGAACTCCTAACTCCATGACCATCACATTTACTCCTACATTATTCAGGACCAGACTCCGTTACTTGGCCTTTAATCAAACGTTACCTTTATTCTTTGGCCTCTATTTGGCTAGTTTTTACCTGTTTAAGTAATACATTTACAGAATTTATAATTGAACAATAAATATATGGATACATTTATATAATTTAATTATTTTGCAAGAGGATGAAACAGTGTAAAAACCTATTACAAAAATTGTATTTTTCTAATTCTAGCATTGTCTCTATATGTTCTAGTTTTAAAGATAGCTGACATCATAACTACCCTAGTATAAGGCTGTAACCAGATTAAAGTGACACGAAAGTCACATAGACAGCTTCATCTCAAAGAAGTGGTCTTGGTGCAATAGTCCTGTCATTTTAACCCTTCAATGTAAAACATTGCCATTTTATATAAACTGCAATGTTTGATTTGTATAGTAAAATACACCTCAGTTGGCTGTCTTCCTGACAGCCACTTGAGGCTATTCTCTAGAACCAAATTAAACTTGGTATCACAGGAGCATTTGTTTAGAGGAGCATGACATTAAGCCACACATGACATTAAGCCACACATATGAGGAGCATTGGATATCATATAACGTTTCACCTGTATGTAACAATTGTATACTTTACTCAACTCCTCTCTTTCTTCAACCTTGCCCATCCTAGCAGTAAATACAATCATCTAACTGTGTTTTAATCTTCACTCCTGTTTCCATCCACCAAACCATCAACAGAAAAAAGGTATCATGAAATATCATGAAAGACACCAACAGACATATTGATATCTTCGGAAGCATAGCGGGCCCCTCAGTGGACTCTTCTCAGGGCTGGAAATGAGGTGAGTATATGTATTTTAACTTTATTTCTTATTGTCAAAGAGGGATGGTCAGCAGACATACTGCAATCTTTGGAGCGGACCCTTCAGTGGACAAGTCTCAGGGCTGGAAATGAGGTCAGTATATGTATTTTTTTTTAAATTCTTTATTTTTGAGTGCAGTGTTAAATTTACATTTCAGCATTATCACATAGCTTCAGAGGTAGAGTAACAATGTATCAGTTAACGTCATCATGGTGTGCTGCACTTTTTTTTGTTTTTAGTACATAAGTTATAGCAGTTTACAAACAGGCGTACCAGCAAACATGCTGAACAAAATATGAGGGTAAAGATTGAAATGAGTTTGTAATTTAGTGTTTGTAGTGTTTAGTTTCAGTGTTTGTAGTTTAGATTAAGTTAATAGTTAGATGAGTAGCGTGCAGTTCTTCTATTAGCGTAGACATCAATATATTGTGTAACATAAGGAGCTGTGTTGGGGTTTGAAGATGTTGTGTGCATACAGGTGAGTGTCTTCTAGTAAGAAGAGTAATGTTATTCAGGCTAAGCATGCTATCTATGAACATATTCCTTCAGGCATGACAATGGTTAGACAGACATGTGAAAACAGAGGACATAATACTTCTCATTTTGTTTGTCATGGAAACCATTAAAATAACTCAAGAGTAAAGCTACAAAAAACAATAACAACAACAAGGATAATGGTTTCTTGTTTCAGGACTATGGTATGTGTGGACCTCGTATGAGCAGGCTGTAGTGTAGCGATATGTTGTTAGTGTGTAGGCTAGGGTGCATGAGAAATGCAGGCTAGTAACACAGTTATGGTATCCATACATTCTGAGTGTTGTGTGTGACTGTCATAAGGCAATTACAGCGTGGGTTAAAGTGTGCATAAAGCATTTGTCAGTATGGTATCACTTATAACTTTGCTTATCTGCAGGTTAGTGAGTCCGTGGCAGTTCAGCATTAGGCATGTCAGCCATGTAGATAAAATGCAACAGGCGTCTCAATGAAGGGTACAGCAGGCGTGAGACACATGTAGCTAGTCCACTCCCGGCCCTTAACCTTCGCCAGTTCTCGAGGCCTGTCGCCTGGCAGCAAGGTTCTGTTCGGCAGTATGGAGTATCCAGCCGTCTCGCGGGAAGCAGGAGGTCATGTTGGCAGCGGTGTCAGAGCTCCGTTCTCCGCCATAGCCCCTAAACTGGACATCTCTGCTGCGGAGGTCTGCTCCGGTGTTGCTGTGCGGGGTGTGTATCCTTTCTGCCTTCTGTGTTGCGGCGTTGGCCGGGAGGGTTTGAAGCTTGCTGCGTTGGGTGCCGGGGTTTTGGTCGATGGGAATACTCGTGTGCTTGGGTTGTTTAAAGATCCTGGTGTCGCTTGCTTGTGGATTGTAGCGTGCTCCCCAGAGGTATGGCACCCTTTCCCGCCTCAAGGCCCGCTGGAGTCTGCGTTGCCGGATGGCCTTCCTGGAGGCTCGTGGTATTTGCACGTAGTGGCTACGTCTCGTTGCCGGTCTTATCCACGAGGCCACCATGGTGTTCGCTTGGTGGGGGGTTGCTCCACGGCTCTGCAGAGCATCCCTGAAGCTCGCGCAGAGCCGATCGAAGAGCTCCAGAGGGGACATGGGTGGCTGGGTGTGGGTTTTCCGCCCTCTTGGTTTGTGCCGAGCGGCCATTTTGGCTGTGCCCCATGTGCCTGGCGTTACAGCGTTTCTTGTAGCTGGCGTCCCTGCTTTCCAGTCTGGTCGGTATGTCCAGTGGGGACCGGGATGACCCCCACCGGTCCAGAGGGGGGAGGGGTAGGCTGAGTCCATTTTGCTTGAGGGCTCTTGCGCCGAGGAGAGCGGCCGTCTCCCCCCGGCTTCAGCCCCAGTAGGCCGCATTTGGATCTCTGCTTTCCTGGTCCTGACGGGCCTCGGGATGGTATCGTTAGGTGCAGTGGGGCACTCCCTACATGGGTGGTGCACCCTCAGGCGTCTTTGGGCTTTAAAACTGCCGCTTATGTCCCGAAATCTGCCCGCCAGGCAGGAGCTCATGTCAGACACGTCTGCACGGCTCAGTGGTCAGGCTCCGCCCCCCAGTATATGTATTTTAACTTTGTTTTTTATTGTCAAAGGGGGATGGACAGTGGGCACAGTGATAGAAGAAACCTATAGTCCCAAAAATTATTGACTGATTACTTATTTTCAAATGAATGCATACTCATGTACATACTAGACTACACACTATGGCTAAATACTTACCTTCCAGTTTTGAGGAATGTTCCCTCTCAGGGCCGGCGCTACCATAAGGCGGCCCAGGCGGCCGCCTTAGGGCGCACCGGCCCTGGGGGCGCACAATTGGGCTGACCGGAAGGAGGGAAGCGCACTGTGCTTCCCTCCAACCGACGACCTAATGTAGCGTGGCCGAGCGCCCGGTTCTGCGGGCGCGCGAGGGAGCACTCTCCCATGTGTGCTTCCTCTTCAGCTCCCTCGCGCGCCGCATACTGATACCGGAGCCGGAAGATGACGTCATCTTCCGGCGCCGGCATCCCTACGCGGTGCGCGAGGGAGTTGAAGAGGAAGCACACATGGGAGAGTGCTCCCTCGCGCGCGCGTGCCCGCCAGCCAGCCAGCCTGCCAGCCAGCCTGCCTACCCGCCAGCCAGCCAGCCTGCCTACCCGCCAGCCAGCCAGCCTGCCTACCCGCCCGCCCAGGAGCCCAGCAGCACCACTGGACCGCAGGGAATCCCTTCAGCACTCCAAAAGGTAAGGAGGCTGGGGGATTAAATTTTAAAAAAAAAATGTGTTAGTGTGTGTGTGTGTGTGTGTCTGCTAGTGTCAGTGTGTGTGTGTCTGCTTGTGAGTGTCAGTGTGTGTGTCTGCTAGTGTCAGTGAGTGTGTCTGCTAGTGTCAGTGTGTGTGTGTCTGCTAGTGAGTGTCAGTGTGTGTGTCTGCTAGTGAGTGTCAGTGTGTGTGTGTCTGCTAGTGTCAGTGTGTGTGTGTGTCTGCTAGTGAGTGTCAGTGTGTGTGTCTGCTAGTGTCAGTGAGTGTCTCTGCTAGTGAGTGTCAGTGAGTGTGTCTGCTAGTGTCAGTGTGTGTGTGTCTGCTAGTGTGTCAGTGTGTGTGTCTGCTAGTGTGTCAGTGTGTGTGTCTGCTAGTGTGTCAGTGTGTGTGTCTGCAAGTGTCAGTGTGTGTGTGTCTGCTAGTGTGTCAGTGAGTGTGTCTGCTAGTGAGTGTCAGTGAGTGTGTTACTGTGTGTCTCTTACGGAGTGTTGTGGCAAACCTAGCCACTGTGGAACTATAATCTGGGAAGGTTGTCTGGAGGCTGTATTATGTGCCATATATATTTGCTGTGTATGTGTTATGTTATGGTGATTCGCATGCTGGCAGCCGTAAGCTACCAGCATACAAGTACTTCGTTCGACGAACAGCGGTGACTTAAGCCGTTCGCCGAACGAATAAGGGCTCCCCTGATAGACCACACACTTAGGGTCGTGTGGCAATTGTTAACCGATTGCAACAATGTTGCAATCGGTAATTATAGACTATTCTGGGTGGCCGTCGTTCGACTACCGACCATGCGGCGGTCGGCCATCTTGGATTCGTCCATTTGGCAGCGGTGCTGGGTCGTCGAGTGCCTGGAACCAAAAACGGCTACTCGATGATGCGAGCACCGCTGCACTTCCAAGCCATTCGGGAGCCCGGTTTTCGGTAGAATCGTTCCCCTGGATATGTTCGACAGATTGAGGGGAACTTCTATGTAAAGTTATATTTGTGCGGCGTTCGGTCAATTCCGCCGGGATCTGAGCGGTATTCTCACGAAAGGTGCGCTCAGACCCCAGCTACCTGCCGAACGTTCGGTCATTGAAATCTACCGAATAAAATGTGAAAACCGTATTTTAATATAGATTGTCAGTTCTGCTGCACGAGGGGATAATCCACTTAATCGTCCATTTTAGTGGGAGTATCCTTCTCGTGCAGCACAGCCTGTTGGGAAAGTTACAATGTATGATGGGAGAAATCCCCTGGATTTACTGTCTGGAAACCCCTTGCATGGGGAACTGTATAAATATGCCAGCTGTGAATAAAACGAGTTAGTTGACTCCCAAACTGTGTTTCGTCCGGTTATTGGGAGGATTTGGGGATTTGTCTTACCTTTCAGCGCTGACTGTGGATGTACTCGTGGAACCAGCGGAGATTGTGGTCTTTAATACCTGCCCTCCGCTACAATTGGTGGCAGCGGTGGGATCCGACCTTACAGCCGAAAGAGCGCAATTCGTGCAAATCGTAACTGCCGAAGGAGAACAAGGGAATGGCAAGCAGAACCCAACGAAAGAACCGACTACCGAAGTGAATGGAGACGGATTATTCTAAATTAAAGAAACAGACACTAAAAGATCTACTGGAAGCCAGGGGTAAAGTAGCCAGCAGCAAACCTAAGGCTGTACTAATTGCCGAGCTGATGGAGGGAGACCAAGCCCGCAGCGCTACACCCCCAGTAGTCATGGAAGAAACGCTCTATGAGAAAGAAATGAGGACCAGGCTGGCATTTTTACCACAGCCTATATCAGCGGACATGATGAACCTAGTAATGGCGAATGTGCAGGAGTACGTGATGGCACACAGCCCACAGTATGCAACCCCTCGGACCGGGACCACGACCGAGTCATCACACAGCCAGGTACCACCCAAAGTTCCTTATCAAGCATTTAAAGTATTTTGCGAGGAGAAGGAGGAAATCGATGGGTTTTTACAAGATTTTGAGAGGCTGTGTGATTTACATGACTTGGCACGACCCACATGGGTCCCCCTGCTGGCAAGCAGACTAGCAGGGCGGGCAGCCGATGCATACCGCGCTGTACCCAGCGAGGACAGCAAGGACTATGAGAAAGTAAAACGAGCGATATTAGACCGGTATGCCATCACCCCAGAAGCCTACCGGCGAAAATTTAGAGACCTAAAGAAACCAGAGAAAGACTCACATGCCGAGTGGGCACACAAGTTAGACCAAGCATCCAAAGGGTGGATACAAGCGAGCCAAGCCACGACCATGGAAGGATTGCGGCAGTTACTACTGCTGGAGCAATTTTTTGATGGACTAGCTCCAATGACCCAAGAATGGGTAAGAGACAGGAAACCTCTCACCCTAACCGAGGCAGCACAATTGGCCGACCAGCATTTTGACGCAAGGAGACACCAGGTAACCCTCTCCAAGGGCTACCCACGACCCACGGGGTCACCCAGCACTCCCATTACCCCAAGTCCCACTACAACCCCTTTTCGCACGGCCCCAGGGAATGTACCACCGGCTTCCCGGTACAACGGCCGTGCCAATATCCAGTGCCACTCTTGCAAACAGTGGGGGCATATAGCCCGGGAATGCACCCAAAACCGGGGCAGACCCACCTGGAACCAAGCCCGACCAAACCCAGCCCCAAGGGCTGCAGCCCACTATTATCAGCGGGAACCAGCGGCCCAAGAACTGTGGAGTGTACAACCGGAGGAACCACTAGGAGTATTACATGAGGTGATGTCGGTCAGAGCTACTGACAACAGACAACATCATCGGCAGCTGGTAACGCTGGAGGGGAAAGAGTTGCAGGGGCTTCGCGATTCCGGAGCCACCCTCACTTTGATTGCACCCCACCTAGTTTCCGGGACCGCTCACACTGGGGGATCAGTGGCCGTGAGGGTAGCAGGGGGAGCAGTGTACCGTTTGCCCACTGCTAAAGTACATTTGAATTGGGGTGTGGGGGAGGGAGTTGTAGAAGTAGGTCTCATGCAAAACCTACCTGCGGATGTGGTACTGGGGAATGACCTAGGACAGATGACCTCTGCTTTTGTTCCCCAAGCTCCCTACCAAGAGGCACAACCAGTCACCACCCGGCAACAAGCCCGCACCACGGCTCCACCTACACACTCTGAGGCTCAGGTAAGAGACCAAGACCCTCACCCGATACGTATGTCCTGGGATACCCCAGCTAAGTTTGAAGCCGAGGTAAAAGCAGATCCCACATTACAGGTGTATAGGGACAGGGTACGCAATGACCAAGCGGGGACAGAGGGGGAGCGGTATATGTGGGAAAAAGGGCTACTATATCGCATTGCAGAACGAGGAGTGGGGGGGTCCGCCACAGTGTCTACCAAACAGTTAGTGGTTCCCCAAAAGTACCGGCCCGAGCTACTTAAGATTGCGCACGATATTCCCTTATCCGGACATCTAGGGGTGACTCGCACCCGATATAGATTGACACATGCATTTTTCTGGCCAGGGATTTCTAAAGATGTGAGACACTACTGCACGTCCTGTGATATATGTCAGCGAGTAGGCAAAAGAGGTGACCGCCACAAAGCGAAATTATGTCCCCTCCCGATCATTTCCGAACCGTTCAGTAGAGTGGCCGTAGACATAGTGGGGCCACTATCCAAACCCAGTCCCTCCGGTAAAAAGTATATCTTGACGGTAGTGGACTATGCCACCCGATACCGCGAGGCCGTAGCTATCTCAAATATCCATGCCGAGACAGTAGCCGAGGCATTGATGAAAATATTCTCCCGGGTAGGGTTTCCCCAAGAAATAATATCTGATAGGGGCACCCAATTCACCGCCGAGGTCACTCAGCAACTATGGAAAATATGTGGCATTAAGCCCATAATAAATTCCGCATACCATCCCCAGTCCAATGGTTTATGCGAAAGATTTAATGGTACGTTAAAGCAAATGCTCCGTACGTTTGGGGAGGCACATCGAGACTGGGAACGTTTTCTACCCCATTTACTTTTCGCCTATAGAGAGGTACCCCAAGAGTCCACCGGATTTTCCCCGTTTGAATTAGTGTTCGGGAGGAGGGTGAGGGGACCATTAGATCTCATTAGAGAGCATTGGGAGGGAGAGAGTAGCCCCGATGGAACCCCTATCGTATCCTACGTGCTGGAATTCAGGGACCGTCTGGAGGCGCTGACTCAGGAGGTGCGCACCAACCTTCAGGCGGCCCAGCAACGCCAGCGCCGTTGGTACGATAAGGGAGCCAGGGACCGCAGCTTTCAGGTGGGACAGAAGGTTTTGATTTTAAAACCTGTCCGCACAGACAAGCTGCAGGCCATCTGGCAAGGCCCATACCAGGTGGTGGAACAGAAGTGTGACACCACCTACGTGATTGGCCCCTGCTCAGGGGTAGGGAAGAGACGCATGCTCCATGTGAACATGCTCAAACCCTACCATGAGAGGATAGAGGACGTGGCGGCGATATGCGCCTCAGCCTCGGAGGATCAGGAGAATTTACCCCTACCCGACCTATTGGAACCGGAGGAGCAGACCGAGCCCTCCAAGGGGGTTCAGCTGGGGGAGCGGCTAAGCCCACAAGAGCGTGCCCAGGTACAAGAGTTGATCGTAGCGAAAGGGGCTACCTTCTCCAATTTACCAGGGTACACTCAGCTGGCCACCCACCGAGTTGAAACCCCAGGACAGCTACCCATGCGGCAGACTCCGTACCGCATTCCTGAAGCCGTCAGGGCTCACATGGAAAAGGAAATAGCGGAAATGTTACAGCTAGGGGTGATCGAGCATTCAGATAGCCCCTGGGCATCGCCGGTAGTGTTGGTACCCAAAAAGGACGGCACGACACGTTTCTGTGTCGACTACCGGAGGCTAAATGACAAAACGGTGTCTGATGCCTACCCGATGCCCCGGATAGACGAGCTGCTGGATAAAATGGCACGGGGTCAGTATCTCACTACCATAGATCTATGCAAAGGATACTGGCAGATTCCACTAGCCGAGGATGCCATCCCTAAGTCGGCGTTTGTCACCCCGTTTGGCTTGTACCAATTTAGGGTCATGCCATTCGGGATGAAAAACGCTCCGGCAACCTTCCAGCGGATGGTAGATCGGCTACTGGATGGATTCCAGGAATACGCCTGTGCCTATTTAGACGATATAGCTATATTCAGTCAGACCTGGGCCGAACATCTACAACACATAGGGGCCATTCTCGATCGCATTGGAGAGGCAGGATTGACGCTGAAACCCAGTAAATGCCATATAGGGATGGCAGAGGTGCAGTACTTGGGCCACAGGGTGGGAAGCGGGCGACAGAAACCCGAACCCGCTAAAGTAGAAGCGGTAGCTAAATGGCCAACCCCTAGAACGAAAACCCAGGTGTTAGCATTTCTAGGTACCGCCGGGTACTATAGAAAGTTTGTACCCAATTATAGCGCCCTGGCCAAACCCCTGACTGACTTGACCCGTAAAAATCTTCCTCGACAGGTTATCTGGGCCCCAGAGTGTGACCAGGCCTTCCAACAACTAAAAACGGCACTAATCAATGCTCCAGTACTGAATGCTCCTGATCCAACTAAACGATTTCTTGTCCACACAGACGCTTCAATGTTTGGATTGGGGGCAGTGCTGAGCCAAGTTGGAACTGATGGCGGCGAACACCCCGTAGCATACTTGAGCCGAAAGCTATTACCACGCGAAGTAAGCTACGCCGCCATTGAGAAGGAGTGCCTGGCCGTGGTGTGGGCCCTTAAGAAATTACAGCCCTATTTGTACGGACAACCTTTCTCCCTACTCACAGATCACAACCCGTTGGTGTGGCTTAACCGTGTAGCAGGAGACAACGGCCGGCTGCTGCGCTGGAGTTTGGCGCTGCAGCCCTTTGACTTTACGATACACTATCGCCCAGGGAAGCAAAACGGTAACGCCGACGGGTTATCTAGACAAACTGAACTTGAAAAGTGATCTGTGAGTATTTTCCCGGACCTCCCCAAGCCGATCCGTTGGGATCAGACTGTGTATGCCGGCTTGATTTTGGGGGAGCATTGTGGCAAACCTAGCCACTGTGGAACTATAATCTGGGAAGGTTGTCTGGAGGCTGTATTATGTGCCATATATATTTGCTGTGTATGTGTTATGTTATGGTGATTCGCATGCTGGCAGCCGTAAGCTACCAGCATACAAGTACTTCGTTCGACGAACAGCGGTGACTTAAGCCGTTCGCCGAACGAATAAGGGCTCCCCTGATAGACCACACACTTAGGGTCGTGTGGCAATTGTTAACCGATTGCAACAATGTTGCAATCGGTAATTATAGACTATTCTGGGTGGCCGTCGTTCGACTACCGACCATGCGGCGGTCGGCCATCTTGGATTCGTCCATTTGGCAGCGGTGCTGGGTCGTCGAGTGCCTGGAACCAAAAACGGCTACTCGATGATGCGAGCACCGCTGCACTTCCAAGCCATTCGGGAGCCCGGTTTTCGGTAGAATCGTTCCCCTGGATATGTTCGACAGATTGAGGGGAACTTCTATGTAAAGTTATATTTGTGCGGCGTTCGGTCAATTCCGCCGGGATCTGAGCGGTATTCTCACGAAAGGTGCGCTCAGACCCCAGCTACCTGCCGAACGTTCGGTCATTGAAATCTACCGAATAAAATGTGAAAACCGTATTTTAATATAGATTGTCAGTTCTGCTGCACGAGGGGATAATCCACTTAATCGTCCATTTTAGTGGGAGTATCCTTCTCGTGCAGCACAGCCTGTTGGGAAAGTTACAATGTATGATGGGAGAAATCCCCTGGATTTACTGTCTGGAAACCCCTTGCATGGGGAACTGTATAAATATGCCAGCTGTGAATAAAACGAGTTAGTTGACTCCCAAACTGTGTTTCGTCCGGTTATTGGGAGGATTTGGGGATTTGTCTTACCTTTCAGCGCTGACTGTGGATGTACTCGTGGAACCAGCGGAGATTGTGGTCTTTAATACCTGCCCTCCGCTACAAGTGTGTTTGTGTGTGTATTAGTGAGTCTGTTTAATGTCTGTTAGTGAGTGTGTGTTTGTCAGTGAGAGTGTATGTTTTGTAAGTGAGTGTGTGTGTATGTCTGTCGCTGAGTGTGTCTGTCAGTAAATGTGTGTGTCTGTTAGCTGGTGTGTATCGATCTGTTCGTGAGAGTGTGTGTGTGTCTTCAGCACTTACCTTTCTCTAGCGCCGGACTCCCTTGGCGCTGGGGAGCCTCTCAGCTCCGAATGCTCTTGCCGCGCACGCATTCAAACCGCCCATAGGAAAGCATTACTCAATGCTTTCCTATGGACGTTCAGTGTTTTAGAATAGCGGAAGCTCCTCTAGCAGCTGTCAGTGAGACATCCACTAGAGGCTGGATTAACCCTTGGTGAAACATAGCAGTTTCTCTGAAACTGCTATGTTTTCAGCTGCAGGGTTAAAACTAGAGGGACCTGACACCCAGACCACTTCATTGAGCTGATGTGATCTGGGTGTCTGTAGTGGTCCTTTAAGTGTGTGTGCATCTGCATGCACTGGCGTACATACCGCGGTCGCAGGGGTCACAGCCCTGCAACCCCTGCGACCAGGTGCCCGCCGCCATGTGTTGGAGGGGGCGAGGATATGAATGACATCATATCCCTGCTCCCTGTGTACCACACAGCGCAGCTGGCGCCCTGTGATGGGGCTGGGCTGCAGGACAGGACTCCAAGGAGCCAGACAGCATGCATCCAGGGGACAAGATTGAACTGATGTAAGTATGTAATTGTGTATGTCTCTGTATGTATGTACGTATGTATGTCTCTGTATGTATGTATGTATGCATGTAGGTCTCTGTATGCCTGTATGTCTTTGTATGTATGTTTCTGTATGCCTGTATGTCTCTGTATGCCTGTATATCTCTGTACAAAATGTATGTGTCTGTATGTTTCTGTATGCCTGTATGTCTCTGTATGTACAAATGTATGTGTCCGTATGCCTGTATGTCTCTGTATGTACAAATGTATGTGTCTGTATGCCTGTATGTCTTTGTACGTATGTGTCTGTATGCCTGTATGTCTCTGTATACCTGTATATATGTATGTGTCTGTATGACGGTATGTCTCTGTATGCCTGGATGTCTCTGTATGTCTATGTATGTATGTATGTATGTGTCTGTATGACGGTATGCCTCTGTATGTATGTCTTTATATGCCTGCATGTCTCTGTATGCATGTATGTCTCTGTCTGTGTCTGTATGTCTCTGTATGATTATTTCTGTGTTTGTATGAACCTTATTTTAAACGAGGGTGGGGGGCACCAAAATGCATCTTCGCCTGTGTAACTAAAAATCCTAGCACCGGTCCTGTTCCCTCTAGCAGATAAAGTACTCTCAGTAATAGTGACACTGGTAAAATGCCAATAGAATCCTTACATACAAAATTTAAAATTGTGTAAACTTAATTTTTTCCCCATTTCCAGCTATCATTGAATAGTGATTTCGATATCAAAATTATTTTGTCCTGCTATATTTTTATTCTAGTGATACATTTCAAGTGTACATTTTACTAAAAATACAAATTATAAAGATTAGTGGAGGGGTTATTGATGCTTAACGATGCCCTCCGTGTTTACAGAAGTTCAGGAAACTTTGGAATTCTTATATGCTTTTTTTTTTTTAAACTAAACTATGTTGTTTTTTTATCCCTGTATTTAAAAAAAGCATGCATTTGTGGGAGAGGATAGATAAAATGAAATGTAGAACTCCATAATTGGTTATCCTGCAACTGGTTGTCTCCATCCTAGCTACCTGACAATGATTGTTATAAGCTCTGTCCTTTCCACATGGCAGTCAGCGTATAGAAAACATACCAAAAAATTTGAAATAAAACAACGTTGCTATTTCTCCTCTGTATTTGCATTGTTATTAGTGATTTTCAATGTTTCATTCAATGTAATACATTTGCATTCATTTGTTAAAACTTGCCAGACTTTTCTTCGAATAATAATTTGATTTCCCCTATATTTATCTCAAAACAGTGTATTGCATTAAATTCTGTAAATGTTTATTATAAAAAATGTAAGAAAAGTGTAGCGGTAATAATGTGTATAACACACACCTTATACATCCAGCAGCTCTCTCCAACGATTGTAAAAATGGAATATGTGCAAACAGAAAATGCAAAAGAAAAATAATATAAAGTATAAATAAAGTATGATATAACTCTGTTTAAATATAAATTAATGTATATGAAAGTAGTTTTTCAAATTATAACATGCCACTTTGATTAACATACATTAAAAACAAACTTAAAAATCAATGCTGCTTACAAAAGCTGGTGGTGAGTATACACGTCTTTCATGCCGCTGCTCACAAATGCATTTTACCACTGTACAGTGCTACGGAATCTGATGGCGCTATATAAATAATAAAATAATAATAAAAATAATAATAATAGCAGTCAATATTGTAACGTGCTACAGAATTTTGTTGGCACTATGTAAATGCCAATAATAATAATAATAATAATAATAATAATAATAATAATAATAATAATAATAATAAAAAGCTCTGTTTCCAACCTAGAGCATTCTAAGTCCACTGCCGCTCTGCTTGCTTCCATGTACAAGTCTCCTCATTTTTTACTGTGCCAGGTGTCAGTGTCATGGGTTTGTTGAGCTCTTACTGCCGTATGGCGGCACTGTTATGTCAACGCATTTCTCCGGCTACGTCCTTGGGTATATAAGGGTATCTGTTACTACACCCAAGAGATCACTTTCCAAATGTTCATTTACATAATCCATATTGAGTCCATCACCAAGTGCATTAATGAGTCTATTGCATTATATATAAAATATCTATTTGAATTGTTTTTTTTTATAATTATAATGTATCTGTTTCTTCAAAAGGTAGAGATTTGTATCCTTTTTTATATGCCTTTTTTAGCGTTCCTTTCAGCGCGCACATCAATTTTGTGAGGACACAACTTCTGGAATGAAATGGAATCATGACGGAATATTTCCATCATGTGTCCCTTTGCTACCATGTTTGCACATTTGTACATGTTTGAAAACAAAATATATAATATATATTTTTTTTAAAACCATAGATGTTATTCAGAATGTGTACATGTATTAGTATACATATAAACTATTATATACAGGGTTATTCACTTAAGTAAGAATTCAAAGTGAATTTCAAATGTCAGGTCAAAATAGCCAAATTGAAAAAGTTGATTGGTCAGCTATGCTTTTAGTTACCCTGGCCTTCAATTAGAATTTAACTTTGAATTCTTACTTTGGTGAACAACCCTGTGAGATATAAAAAAAACAACAATAATTGTATGTCAACATAAACTTTTGTAAATTTAGTAAATTTACAAAAACAAATGCTGTTTACAACAATATTTTTAATCCTTTCCAAAAATAATTGGGGAAAAAAAGTTTTAGAGTATATGTGGTATCCCTTATCTTGAAGTATCTCTGTTAGTGTCTAAAATATTAGTATAAAACAAAAATATAATTTTCGCTACATAAAGTATGGAAAAATTGCTGAAAAAAAAATTAAATGGACAAATAATCTGTGTATGTGTGTTTGTTACCATGGTCAGCCTTAGAGCTTATGGGATACCCTGTGCACAAATTCTCAGTGGAGACCCCATCATCCCTGGTATTCACCCAGTTATCATTACTGAAGACTATTATAAATTCCCCTTATGATAAATGATGATAAGGAATTATGGTCAGATGAACACTGAAGTAGGTACCCCAGAGGTATGCCAGAGACAAGTCACAAAAAAACACAGCATTGCGCTTTAGAGGCAGCCTATTTTCTATGCAAGAGCTCTTTCACAGAGCTCTGCACATGGGCTGCCCTGGAAGAGCATTGAAGTAACATTTTCGTTTTAGGGGGATTTGCTTGTCATTATTATTTTTATTATTATTTTCTTATATATAGCACCAGCAAATTCTGTAGCAATGCACAATGATACAATATGTCAGGCTCCACCACCCACCCAGTGGGCTTCTCAGATTCAACTTTTTTTTCACAGTCCGGCCCTGCAGGTCAGCCACTAACACCACTGACTGAGCTGAACTACTATACACAAAGCTGAGATGACATTCAGGTCGACAGATTGTAAAGGTACATCTACCTGTCTATCTTTTGATTTTCTGTCTGCAGCTCATTGTTTTTAAGAGCATTCATTGTATATTACAAGCCTATAATAGCAAAGTAATCTGCATTAGATAAAATTAGATAATGTATACTTATTGTCTCTCTTACTGTCTTCAGCTTGACTGTGATTTAAATGATCTCAAAGTATAGTACAGTACACCTTCATTATAACCATGATCCTTGATATTGTTACAGGTGCATGGGTAAAGTCTATACAATATAATTGCTACAATGACTATAATTTGTGCTTTGAATGAAACAGCTTCGATGTATGTTACAATTAAGCACAGAAGGGCATCCACATGGAACAAATATTACACCCCATGTAATATCTGAGTGTATCACAGTATGGGTAGAAATTTGGGGTTTACTGTTTTTTGTCTTGCTCAGTGTTCTAGCGTTCTGGACAAAAGCTTATCGTGCAATTAACTGGACTAGCTGTAGAAAAGCAACTTTGAAGATTTTTTTTTTAAACAAGGTATTTAGAAGATCTGTATTAGACTTGTTCATTTAGTTTTTCCATAGGTTCGTAGTTTCGCAACACAAAATTTATATTAGGCATATATTTTATAGTATATTAATAGGTGCATTTTCGTGCAATTTTTTTCTTGAATTTTTGTTCAAAAAAATATTATATAGACGTAATTCATCCCAAACAAAACATCACATGGACAAAACTTGATACACCCAAAACCAAGAAATTTTTCCAGATTAATCGATTTGTGCAAACCTAATTTTTTCACTATGTACAAATAGTGCAATAAATATATGCCTCTGCAGACCTAGGGCCACTACTTGTTTTTATAGTGAAGAGGGGGCTTCGGAAGAGATGTAACATGGAGTCCCCTGCATCCATCACACACACACTTCATCCACTATACACACACTATGCAGCCACTATACATACACTGCATCCACTACACTCATTGCATCTACCACACTCACTACATTCACTATACACACACTCTGCATCCACTGTACACACTGCATCCACTATACACCGTGCATCCACCACGCACACTGCATGCATTATACACACACTCTGCATCCACTACACACACTACATCTACTACACACATTGCATCCACTATATATATAGTGGATAGATATATATATATATATATATATATATATATATATATATATATATATATATATATATATATACACTGCATCCATTATATACACACTCTGTATCCACTATGCACATGTTGTAATGTCCTCCCTCTCTGGTCACAGGTAAGAGGCAGGGAGGGAGGAATCATTTTTTTTTTTCTTTCTAATTTAGAAAAAATGCTCTTTGGTAAAGAAGACTGATTCTATCCCACAAATTTACATATATGCTCTGCATCTATTATATAAATACACACTCAATACACATCCACTACACTCTGAATCCACTATTCACACAAAATGCATCCTTGTGGGTGGATTTGTGGAGGATCCTGTGGGTGGATTAGGGAGTTGGCCATTAGGTCCCAGAACTTGAGCTGTATAAAGGGCCTCAATATTTCTGATGGTAGGACTTTTTTTATTTATTTTTTGCCAAAAAAATATTTTTAGTTCACTTGAACATGCATTTTAGTTAGGTTATCTATAATGCTAATTAACCAATCCAAAATTACAATTGTCCCAATTCAATTTCAAGTTATTTTGGGCTGATTATTGGGTGTACTGAGAGCTAATCATTTTCTGAAGGATAATACAGATATCTCAAGCAGTTAATGCAGGAAGTTCCATTGTCACGTAGCAGACAATGCAGGAACTTGAATCACAAACCAACAGTTGATGCAGGAAGTTGACCTGCATGCATGGGCAGTTCATGTAGAAAGTCGGAGGCCCAACTGGTGGTTGTTTTAAAACTATTGTTTTTTCATTCAAAGGTTTGTAGAAAATAAAACTAGAACCTAGTGATTGAATTACATTTGCATAGAAAACAGACATCTTACAGTGAAAAAGAAAGTGTTTTGAAACACAGTAGCGTTGTCTTCTGTTGCCTTTTATATCCATGATAAGGCTGAAGAAAGAATGTTTTGAAATAAGCTTCCAGATTCTTGTATTTCCCTCTGTGCCTAGCCCTGCCCGCTCAGTGAAGACCAACGCACTCCGCGGTGGCTTGTGCTGTTAACCTTTGACAGTCTTCAGCTTTTGAAGAAAAAGCTTTTCAAAAAACCAGATCTGCACATTAATACACTGGCCAGCTCTCTCACTTCATTCAGTGAACATATTCCAGCCTGAGCAATATCTAAAAGGTCACTGCACAGTACGCTTGGAAAACGGACAAACTGTTTAGCAACAGGGGGCCTTGATGTCTGACTTTTAAGAGAACACAGTTAAAGCAAGGGAATAATTATCTTGGATGAGACTGTCATTACCCCTGCTCACTTCCACCCTTAATAATAATAAGCTTGTTTCATATTTAAAACCTTAATGTTGCAGCAAAAAATTCTGAGCCGTAGCAGATTAATATTTCCCATTAATGCTTAGGGTTTTCCCTTGGAAGATGTCTGCATCTTATCAACATGGAAATGTAAAGCCTGTTTGAACCAGAGCTTTCTGTAAATCTGCTTTTTTTTTTTTTTTTAAGTTAGCTTGAGATCCAGATAAGCAGCATCTGCTCTTTATATCCAGTGCTGGGCACATAGGACTGAAACGAGATCAAAATGTTCCCAACTCCATCTGTCAACTTAAGCGCTAGATAGGATTAAAGGATGGTTAAATACTATGAAAGAAATGAATGTGACGAAGAGTTCCGCTTGTCACCTTCAGAGTGCTTATAGTTTCTATATGGCAATAGGCTCCCTCCCTACTGCAGGTGACATTCCAAGCTCTGGGAAAGCATTTATCTTGTGAAATAACATGCAAATGGAAAAAGATGAAACACGGGGGTGGTTTGCCTTCGCTAAACAGTTATAGTACAAATTAACAGGGTCATTTTCCATAGTGAGAATTGAAAGTGAATTTCAAATTGAAAGGGACACACCACTGCCTAAATACAAACCAAAATAACACTAAAATTCACTGCATAGTAGATATAACCCCAATGAAAATATCCAAGCATTTAATTCTAAAAGAATGTAAAAAAAAATAAAGTACTGGGATAACCCCAAAGAATGCTCTCGCCAAACAACTAAGGACAACTATAGTGATGTCCCGGACGGTTCGCGGGCGAATAGTTCCTGGCGAACTCCCTCCAGACACTCTGTATTACTGCAGATACTCCCCCAGACACTCTGTATTACTGCAGATACTCCCTCCAGACACTCTGTGTTACTGCAGATACTCCCTCCAGACACTCTGTGTTACTGCAGATACTCCCTCCAGACACTCTGTGTTACTGCAGATACTCCCCCCAGGCACTCTGTGTTACTGCAGATACTCCCTTCAGACACTCTGTGTTACTGCAGATACTCCCTCCAGACACTCTGTGTTACTGCAGATACTCCCCCCAGACACTCTGTGTTACTGCAGATACTCCCTCCAGACACCCTGTGTTACTGCATATACTCCCTCCTGACACCCTGTGTTACTTCAGATACTCCCTCCAGACACTCTGTATCACTGCAGATACTCCCCAACAGACACTGACACAGAGCAAAATAGGGACTGTTCCTCCTACATAGGGTAACTTGGCAGATATGGATTGACACCTATCTTAAGAATCCCTGATACACAAAGACACAGAGCAGAATATGGACTGTTCCCCCTACATAGGGTCACTTGGCAGATATGGATTGACACCTATCCTAAGGATCCCTGATACATACTGACACAGAGCAGAATAGGGACTGTTCCCCCTACATAGGGTCACTTGGCAGATATGGATTGACACCTATCCTAAGGATCCCTGATACACACTGACACAGAGCAGAATAGGGACTGTTACCCCAACATAGGGTCACTTGGCAGATATGGATTGACACCTATCCTAAGAATCCCTGATACACACTGACACAGAGCAAAATAGGGACTGTTCCCCCTACATAGGGTCACTTGGCAGATATGGATTGACACCTATCCTAAGGATCCCTGATACACACTGACACATAGCAGAATAGGGACTGTTACCCCTACATATGGTCACTTGGCAGATATGGATTGACACCTATCCTAAGGATCTCTGATACACACTGACACAGAGCAGAATAGGGACTGTTCCCCCTACATAGGGTCACTTGGCAGATATGGATTGACACCTATCCTAAGGATCCCTGATACACACTGACACAGAGCAGAATAGGGACTGTTACCCCAACATAGGGTCACTTGGCAGATATGGATTGACACCTATCCTAAGAATCCCTGATACACACTGACACAGAGCAAAATAGGGACTGTTCCCCCTACATAGGGTCACTTGGCAGATATGGATTGACACCTATGCTAAGGATCCCTGATACACACTGACACATAGCAGAATAGGGACTGTTACCCCTACATATGGTCACTTGGCAGATATGGATTGACACCTATCCTAAGGATCTCTGATACACACTGACACAGAGCAGAATAGGGACTGTTCCCCCTACATAGGGTGGGTGGGTGGGGGCCATAAATCACAATGGGGGGACCTACTGTCCTCCCCACACCCCCACCCCGGCGCGGTGGGTGGGGACCATAAAAATAATGAGGGGGGACCGACTGTCCTCACCCCCCATCCCCCACCCCTGCGCGGTGGGTGAGGGCCATAAAAATAATGAGGGGGGGACTTACTGTCCTCCCCCCGGCCCCCACCCCTACGCGGTGGGTGGGGGCCATAAATCACAATGGGGGGAACTACTGTCCTCCCCCCGCCCCCACCCCTGCGCGGTGGGGGGTGGGGGCCATAAAAATAATGAGGGGGGACCTACTGTCCTCCCCCTGGCCCCCACCGCGCAGGGGGGGCGAGGGGGAGGACAGTAGGTCACCTGCCTCATTATTTTTATGGCCCCCATCCACCGCGCAGGGGTGGGGGCGGGGTGGAGGACAGTAGGTCCCCCCCAGTGTGTATCAGGGTCCCTGAGGACAGGTGTCAATCAAAATCTGCCAAGTGACCCTATGTAGGGGGAACAGTCCCTATTCTGCTCTGTGTCAGTGTGTATCAGGGATCCTTAGGATAGGTGTCAATCCATATCTGCCAAGTGACCCTATGTAGGGGGAACAGTCCCTATTCTGCTCTGTGTCTTTATGTATCAGGGATCCTTAGGATAGGTGTCAATCCATATCTGCCAAGTGACCCTATGTAGGGGGAACAGTCCCTATTCTGCTCTGTGCCAGTGTGTATCAGGGATCCTTAGGATAGGTGTCAATCCATATCTGCCAAGTGACCCTGTGTAGGGGGAACAGTCCCTATTCTGCTCTGTGTCAGTGTGTATCAGGGTCTCGGAGGACAGGTGTCAATCCATATGTCAAGGTGTCAATATGTCATATGTCAGGTGTCAATCCATATCTGCCAAGTGACCCTATGTAGGGGGAACAGTCCCTATTCTTCTCTGTGTCAGTGTGTATCAGGGTCTCTGAGGACAGGTGTCAATCCATATGTCAAGGTGTCAATATGTCATATGTCAGGTGTCAATCCTTATCTGCCAAGTGATCCTATGTAGGGGGAACAGTCCCTATTCTGCTCTGTGTCAGTGTGCATCAGGGATCCTTAGGATAGGTGTCAATCCATATCTGCCAAGTGACCCTATGTAGGGGGAACAGTCCCTATTCTGCTCTGTGTCAGTGTGTATCAGGGATCCTTAGGATAGGTGTCAATCCATATCTGCCAAGTGACCCTATGCAGGGGGAACAGTCCCTATTCTGCTCTGTGTCTTTGTGTATCAGGGATCCTTAGGATAGGTGTCAATCCATATCTGCCAAGTGACCCTATGTAGGGGGAACAGTCCCTATTCTGCTCTGTGTCAGTGTGTATCAGGGATCCTTAGGATAGGTGTCAATCCATATCTGCCAAGTGACCCTATGTAGGGGGAACAGTCCCTATTCTGCTCTGTGTCAGTGTGTATCAGGGTCTCTGAGGACAGGTGTCAATCCATATGTCAAGGTGTCAATATGTCATATGTCAGGTGTCAATCCATATCCATTGTGATTTAGGAATGTTAGGTGATTTATGCCCTTTATGGATTAAAACCAGACTCTGCATCAACTGTGTAATTTTCCATGGGAGTTTTGTGGCCAGAAAGAGTCCCTGTGGGTTTTAAAATTTGCCTGCCCATTGAAGTCTATGGCGGTTCGCCCGGTTCGCCGGTTCACGAATGTTTGCGGAAGTTCGCGTTCGCCGTTCGCGAACCGGAAATTTTATGTTCGCGACATCACTAGTCAACTATCAAAACCCAGCAAAGTGTATATAAAGAAAAACAACAAATAGCTGTGGAAAGGCTATAAAACTAATAATGTGAGAAAATTCACACTATAAAACCTACCATTGCTGGGTAAGGTGATTATCCAATATAGAGCAGATTTAAATGATCTTCAATATTTTTAATTGGATTGAAAACAGAATAAAAAGATACATAGTGTAAAACTGCAAAAAAAAAACAAATACATTAAGTTACAAAAGAAAAAGTGCTAGTAATTGTAACAGCACTAACAAGGCATGAGGATAAATTAAATTTGGCAGTGAGGCAGTATTCCTCCATGAAGTATACAGGTCCTGATCAAAATACTATAGAAACGTGGTTTGCTTCAGCCATCAATCTTAAGCGAAGGTAGTAAAAAAATTATCTGGAAGTTCACTACTGCTAGTAATAGAGATGATTGTGCAGAGCTAGCGCCGACCGGTTTAGTCACAAGTGACTTTTTCAAGGAGTGGTGCATAATTAAGTTCTTCACCCTTCTCCTTCCCCTCTTCTAATTCCACAACTCTAATCAGTTGTGTCCGAAACTATAAAGATGACCGTCAAGATCCCATCATGAGCGATAACAAATGTCGAGCATGCACCCTAATTGTCTTGCCTCTGGGCCACACATCAGTTTGTATTTCTGTATCATGTTTATCCTTGTCTTGTCTCCTGCACTGGGGGCTGGATTTTACCTGGGGCTGCTCCTATCAATCTCAGCCCACCTGAAGCTGATGCCCAATTAGCCATGTATAAGACACTGCCTCTCCCTGAGGGCAGTGTCAGTTCATGGACTCTGGTTCCTGTGTTTGTGTTTGTGATCTAGTGTTCTCCAGTCAGCTCCTGACATTGGCTTATTCTTATTGTGTGTCCTGACCTCTAGCATCCTCTGACTTTGGCTTACCCTTGTTTATCCTGACTTCTGGCACCCTCTGACTTTTGGTTGGTTCCTTATATGGTCACCTTGGTCTGTGTTTATTTGCAAGGGTGAGTATATATCTCTGCATACCGGACTCCCAACTAAGGTAATCCCTGACATTAAGCACATGGAATACTCCATATTTAAGGCTTCCTTTGTCCATGGCACACATAGCCTATTTATTAATTTACAATGATAAGTCTTAAACATGGAGTATATGTAAAATTATTTTGCCCATGATGGGATCTTGGTGTAACGGATCACCTGGCACCCCGACTGAGTACCTCCGTTAAAGGATGCTCCTAGTGTTTCCTGAGGACTCCAAGCACTCTGGCAGACACCACAACCACCGAATCGGAGAAGCATATGAATGCTCTCAGGCATATGAATGCTGTATGCTGCCGAATAGGAAAAACCATGCGAATAGGTTTACACTCCTAGCAGTCAAACTGGAACAGCATACAATAAATCCTCCCCCAATAATGAGACGACACTTCACTTTGAGGGTTAAGCAGGAACTCAGGCTGGCACTCCCAGCCTGGTTTTTATTACAGTTGTTGAGAATACAGGACCGCCCACAGGGAGGGACAAAACAACCAATCAATCTGTACAATACACACAGACACTCCCACACAAAATCCTCCCCTCTGCCTGTAATAGGATTACTGAACACAATGGGTAATCTCATTATCACAGGCAGAAGAATACAGTTTTATGAAACATATCACAGGGGCCCCAAAACATGCAATAACCCCACATAAAGTGTATCCTCAGAACCAGGGGATCTGGGTGAACCACATATCCAAAATTCACCCAGATCCATTCAGTAGTTTGGAAGATACATTTTAATGCAGATTCCGCAGAACATATACAGATTATATAAAAAATAATTACTGTATAATGTGTCCCCTGTTGTATAGTTTAAAACTACTGCACAATGTCGTTGTGTACCAAATACCGGCGAGATGGCACCGTGTAGAAAAGTCACAACAATGTCTGTGAGTTAAAATGGCCGCCATCCATTGTTCTCACCATGTGCTTCATCCATTGTTCTCACCATGTGCCTCCGATACATGAAATGGTGGCCACCCAGTAACTCCACAGTATGTCCCCAGATGGTTTTTAAAGGGCCTGCAGCAGCACCATACAAATCCAATATGCCCAAATATTGTACTTGAAGGGCCAAATAACCCAGGGGCCATAGTCAGCAGGTAGGAGGCGGGTAAACAGGCTTCTCCAATGCCCAGTGGCGAGGTCGGTTTCGCCACACTTGGCTCTAATCTTTATGGTTCCAGACGCAGCTGATCGGAGTTGTGGACTTAGAAGAGGGGATTTTTACGGGCAGAGTAAGGAACAGAATTATGCAGCTCTCTATTAAAAAAATGTTTTAGACTAAATAGGTCGGAGGTAAGTCTACACCAGTGGTAGTCAACCTTTTTCTACCTACCGCCCACTAATGCATCTTTCTTGATGGAAAAATTTCCTTACCGTCCACCAGTTTTCACGCAAGTGCGGAATATTTTTTAAAAAGGAGGGTGTTTTAAAAAGACACACACATACAGACACACACACAAGGCACACATACAAAGACACATACAGACAAACAGACAGGCACACATACATACATACATACATACACACATACAGACACACACACACAAGACACACAAGACACATACATACAAACAGACAGGCACACATACATACAAATACACACACACATACAGATACACACACACAAGACACATACAAACAGACAGGCACACATACATACAGACACACACACACACACATACAGGCACACACATACAAAGACACACACATAAGACATCCATAGACACATACACACATACATAAGACACAAGACACACATACAAAGACACATACATAAGACACACATACATACAAAAACATCCACACACAACACATACATACAAAGACAAGACACACACATACACACATATATACAGACAGACACATACACACACACACACAAGACATACATACATACAAAGACACACACACACACATACAGACACACACAAGACATACAAAGACACACACAAGACATACATACAAAGACACATACACACAATCAAACACATACAAAATATTTTAGTTATCCTCCTGTTTCCTACCTTTTAGGTGCAGGGGGATGACATTCCCTGGGGTCCAGTGGTGACTCAGGTGCATAGGAGTCAGAGTTCCCACTCTGACTCCCTCTGCTTCCTCCCGCGCGGTCTGTGTGTGAGCTGGGAGGAGTGACGTGCAGTCACTTCCTCCCAGCTCTGTTATGTATTCACCGGGGGCCCAGTCGAGCTGTTAAAGCGCCCAGCGCTGAACGGGCGCCCTTACAATCCACATCTATCGAGTGGCCCTGACAGCATGGGTCACCTGATGGACCCCTTGGACGGCGGCCCCGGCCCCCGTGACGGCAGTACCCGGTCGCAGGGGTACCGCCAGCTCGCACCCGCCCGCCCAGTCTCTCAAAATGAGGAAATCCCTACCGCCCACCTGGAATCCTGAAACGCCCACTAGTGGGCGGTAGGAACAGGTTGACGACCCATGGTCTACACAATCATCTCTATTACTTGCTGCTGTGAACTTGTGGTGGATATTTGACTTCCTTCGCTTGGGAATGCTTGCTGGAGCAAACTCTGTGTCTATTGTTTTAGGATTCAGACCTGTACACTTCATAGACTTCATAGAGGAATACTAATTGTCTGCCAGCTGGAGGGAGTTTATTTATCCACATGCCTTGTTAGTGCTGGTACGATTACCAGTGCTTTTTATTTTGTTATTTGGTTACCATTATAACTTTAAATCCAGAATTTGAAAGGTAAGTTTAACAGTGTAAATACATACAATAGGTAGATTCATCATTCATTGTGCACCGTGCAGAGCTGGTGCAGAGCTGGCTGAGTCTTAGTGAGCGCAGGGTTATCTCTATTCTCCATGCTTTGGTAAGCACTCTCAGTGCATTTTTTTCCACGGCCCTCACCACTGTATACTTACCTAATAACCACGTTCCCACGGCACACCACTTCATCACATGACCTTCTGCAATCACCTCCGGGTCTGCACTGTACGGGAGAGGTTCACTTACTATTGATTCATCTAAAGTGTTCCACCTATTGTATGTATTTATTTTGTTATTAAGAGTGGGATACTTGTTATTTGTTATTAAGAGTGGGTTCCCTACTTTTTTGTGATACATTGTACTAAGTTCAACAGTGTGCCTATTCTCACCTGTTATTGATTTTTTGGATTTCCCACAACTATCTCTATCATCAACCAAAAAAGAAGATTCTCTGTTAGAACCTCACTGTGTCTTTTTGGCAATCATACAAACCCCAGTAATGACATAGTAACTGTGTCACGTGAATTGGTCAAAGGTAGTGCCAGCTACAATCACTGAAGTGGTTATGGTGTTTAAGGCAGCCCTTTAAGTCCTTAGTCTTTTTTAATGCATATTGAAGGTGACAAAGACGACTAGTGAAATAAATAACATTTTGGAGTGACAAGCAGTGACATGATAGGATTTTTAGCAAAATTACAGAAAAAAGTCCACTTTTCCATAATTCCATATTTATTTCCCGATCTCTTTAGTTGCTTGTTTATAAATTTCCTAAAGTCCTAATGCAGGTTGGGTGGTGCAATGCATAAAATCCAGGTTTCACATCTAGTTTGGAAACAATTAAATGAAACAATTTGCAGCCCACGACGCTGAGATAATAACCTCAAGCAACACATCTGTGAGGGGCCTTCAGTGCACTAATGGCGTTGCAGCGATTTAAATAGTATCCCTCTGCTTCAAAAGCATTTTCTGTCCATGGCACTAATGACTTGCTTTTGCTGAACTGAGAAAATATTCACTGTACTCCCAGTGTCTCGCTACCTCCACGCACTGTAGCTACATGAATATTTTACATGAACTGGTTTTATTCGAATGATCTCATGAAAGATATGCCAAGGTCTCATTTTCATAATATAAAACATTACCTGTTTTGCTATTTTGCCAAACTTCGAAATGGAAGTGTGCTGACAATTCCTTATACCTATTAATCCTACACCTCATCCAAAATGCAAGTGTAGCCCCTAACTAACTTGGATAATTCTTTAACCCAAAACTGGAGACTAAAGTTAATGGGGTTTCTTGCTTCTAATGCCATATACTCATAATAGCTACAATGCACCCATTTTTAAAGCACAATTTTAATTTGAATGGATAGCATTTTAAGTCATGGAGGGCATTTGAGTGGTGGAATTTAAAGAGTGGAGATTGTTGCCGTATTAGTCCAGTGATGCAGACATGGAATAAATTAAATATGTTTCTTGTGTGGAGTATGGATTGTCATTATTTAATGTATACATATAAAAACTGTGTATATATAATAAAGACTAATGTCATTTTAAAAGGTTAACTGAGCAATGGAATGGCTGTAGGCTTAAGTTAGCACTAAACCACATGTGCCTGTCAATCAAAATATAAACAAGACACAATTTCACTTAACCTTGAAGATAACTATAGACAATGCTAAGTAAAGTACCTGCTGATACAACTATTCAATACATTATACAGTGAGGCAAAAAAAAAGTATTTGATCCCCTGCTGATTTTGAACGTGTGCCCACTGACAAAGAAATCATCAGTCTATAATTTTTATAGTAGGTGTATTTCAATAGTGAGAGACAGAATAACAAAAGAAAAAGAAAAATGCATGTCAAAAATGTTATCAATTGATTTGCATGTCAATGAGTGAAATAAGTATTTGAACTCTTCAACTTAGAACTTGGTGGCAAAACCCTTGTTGGCAATCACAGATGTTTCTTGCAGTTGGCCACCAGGTTTGCACACATCTCAAGAGGGATTTTGTCCCACTCCTCTTTGCAGAACCTCTCTAGGTCATTAAGGTTTCGAGGATGACGTTTGGCAACTTGAACCTTCAGCTCCCTCCACAGATTTTCTATGGTATTAAGGCTGGCTAGGCCACTCGAGGACCTTAATGTGCTTCTTCTTGAGCAACTCGTTTGTTGCCTTGGCTATAATTGTCATGCTGGAATACTCATCCATCACCCATTTTCAATGCCCTGGCCGTAGGAAGGAGGTTCTCACCCAAGATTTGATGGTACATGACCACGTGCGTTCTCCCTTCGATGTGGTGCCGTTGTCCTAGTCCCTTAGCAGAAAAACATGCCAAAAGCATAATATTTCCACCTCCATGTTTGACGGTGGGGATGGTGTTCTTGGCCATGTTTGACGGTGGGGATGGTGTTCTTAGGGTCATAGGCAGCATTCCTCCTCCTCCAAACAAAGCAAGTTAAGTTGATACCAAAGAGCTCGATTTTGGTCTCATCTGACCACAATACTTCCACCCAGTTCTCCTCTGAATCATTCAGATGTTCATTGGCAAACTTCAGATGGGCCTGTACATGTGCTTTCTTGAGCAGGGGGACAGTGCGGGAGCCGCAGGATTTCAGTCCTTCACGGCATAGTGTGTTACCGATTGTTTTCTTCAGTAACATTGAGACCATTAACAAGATCCTCCTGTGTAGTTCTGGGCTGATTCCTCACCGTTCTCATGATCATTGAAAAACTACGAGGTGAGATCTTGCATTGAGCACCAGACCGAGGGAGACTGACAGTTATTTTGTGTTTCTTCCATTTGCGAATAATCGCACCAAACGTTGTCACCTTCTCACCAAGCTACTTGGCAGTGGTCTTGTAGCCCATTCCAGCCTTGTGTAGGTCTACAATCTTCTTCCTGACATCCTTGGACAGCTTGGTCTTGGTCATGGTGGAGAGTTTGGAATCTGATTGATTGCTTCTGTGGACAGGTGTCTTTTATACAGGTAATGAGCTGAGATTAGGAGCACTCCCTTTAAGAGAATGCTCCTAATCTCAGCTCGTTACCTGTATAAAAGACACCTGGGAGCCAGAAACCTTGCTGATTGATAGGTAAAATCCCTCCTGAGATGTGTGCAAACCAGCTACAAGAAACGTCTGACCTCTGTGATTGACAACAAGGCTTTTGCCACCAAGTACTAAGTTAAAGGACCACTATAGTGCCAGGAAAACACCCTCAGGGACCCCCTCCCGCCGGGCTGGATGGAGAGTAAAGGGTTACAACTTACCTTTATTCCAGCACCGGGCGGGGAGCTCTCCTCCTCCTCTCCGCCTCCGATCCTCCCTTTCGGCTGAATGTGCATGCGGGGCAAGAGCTGCGCGCGCATTCAGCCGTTCTCATAGGAAAGCATTTTCAATGCTTTCCTACGGACGCTTGCGTGCTCTCACTGTGATTTTCACAGTGAGAATCACACAAGCGCCTCTAGCGGCTGTCAGTGAGACAGCCACTAGAGGATTTGGAGGCTGGATTAACCCATTTATAAACATAGCAGTTAATGAGCAGAATAATAGCAGAATAATGAGCTAAAACAGTTTATAAAAATATACTTGCATTGGGATCTCTGATTCCTTTAAGCTATAAATGTTATAAAATACTATAAAACATGATAAGCTATGAATGATTGGGAATCAGGCGTTCTGTCGGTAAACGTCAAAATCATACCCGAAGAGAGCCATAGTGACCAACATCATAATATCCTCTTTGTATTTTACTAACAGAATTTTAGAATGACACATTTTTGGGAGAACCTCCCTTTTTCAAGTCTAAAGCATTTCTGATCCAAAAGAAAAAAAAAGATCACGTAGATTTAAAAATACTAAAATTCTGTTAATTCAATAAAAAAGGATTACAAGATACTAATTTAATCTGTTATTTAAACCTAGAGAATAGTAAGAGGAAAATCACAAAGGAGGCAAGTCATGTTGTGATTTCTTAAATGGCAAAACCAGTCACAGGAACCGCACTCACCCCCAGCGGCAACAGGTGCTCCAGAACAGGACCAGCAATCCCAACATGTTAAGGCAGCAAAAAAGATTCCCAGGCACCAAAAGTGTGAAAGCCGCAGGCAGATTTATTGTAACAAAACAGACAGCAATGTTTCGACCTACCAAGAGGTCTTTGTCAAGCTTGACAAAGTTAATTTATAAAAGTGCCAATTTCTGTTGGTAAAATTTCCACGTAAAGTTCCACGTAAAGCATTTCAGCAAGCTAAGTGTCTGGAGTGTTCCTTAAAGAGACAAGTCAGCACAATCAGATGAAATGCCTGCTAGTTTACTAAAAAAAAAGATGTTCAAGGGGGCGTGGCTTAGCGTGGCAAGCTAATGGATGCATGCATGCTGAGCTCCGCACAGACTTGGGCTAAATAAGCAGATCCCAGTGTTCAACCTACCCGATGGCCGGCAAGAAGACACAGGCAGCACTGGGGGGGGGGGACCCCAGCACAAACATCAGTGGCTTCCAATAAATCCATGCAGAGATTCTTGGTGGATATGGCTGATCCCACTAAGTCCCACAAAATGGTGCCGCTCAGTAGCTCCCCAGCGAGTCCCACGAGGTCTGACGCCTCCCTGGAGGAGACGGGGCTGCAGTCAGATATTGCAGGTATGCTGTCCAGATTAGAAAAAAGCTTTGGGGAAAAGCTTCAAACCCTGTGCACAGAAGTGCTACAAATAGGGGTTAGGGTGCATATACTGGAGGAGGAGGGGGAGACTGCAGTCATATAGAGAATATCAGAACAGAAGGCTTTGCAGGCCCACAATGAGGCCTTTCTTTTACGGCAATGGAAAATGGATGACTTTGATAACAGAGGCAGGAGACACAATCTCTGGGTGCACAGAGTACCTGAACAGCATGGGGAAGATGCAGATAATGTAATAGTAATGCCCACCAAACTCTTCAATACAGTGCTTCGCAGAGACTGTGCTACTAAAATTACATTTTACCGGGCGCATAGAGCACTGAGGCCTTGCCCCGGATAAACCCAGAGATATTATCTACAGGATCCACAATATTTTGCTGAAAGAAGAGATTTTACAGGCAGAATTACAAAAAAGATGGAGAAGAATGAGTTGTTGATGGACAGGTAAAATATTAAATGATCTAATGATACATTTAAATATGCATTTACCACACAATATAATGTGGACCATCAACTAAAAAAAAAGAGGTCTGCAAAAACACTGGTCAATTTTGCTGCCCCCGTATTGTGAAATTTTCTGCCCGAACACGATACACTCATCTATAGGAAAAATAGTAATTTCAAAAATCTTCCAGCCCCAAGTTATGCTTTCAAAACTGATATAACAAAAGAAATAGTACATAGTACTATTAGTACAAAGGCTTTAGGGGGTGTAATCCATGCAAAGCTTGCTCTACTATTTACTTTGAAAGAACAGATACTTTTTCTAGTTTCTCTACAGGGGAAATCTACAACATGAAATCAGAGGAGGGTTGCCTCACAGACTTTGTAGTTTATCTGCTGCAGTGTCCGTGTGGCAAACAATATGTTGGTTGTACCAAGATGCCTTTATAAATACGCATCTTGGAACATATCAATAACATAAGAAAAGGGTTTTTATCACATTCAGTCCCCGTACATTGTGATTCATGCCCCTCTTTTACATTCAAACGTTTTAAATGTATTAGAATTGAAAGAGTACTACCAAATTGGAGGGAGCAGGGGGGGGGGGGGGTGATAGGCTATTCCAGCGAGAAAACCTATTGGATTTATGAATTGTGAACACTGGAACCTAGGGGACTGATTGTTTATATAGACCTGGTCTGTTTTTGTAAATAGCTTTGTGTTTGTTTTGTAAATAGCCATTTGTACATTATTTTTTTGAGAATTTGTTACAGATTTTTTCAGTTGATAACAACTCTTATAAGGATCATGGGGATACATGGAGACTTCATAGAATTAGCTATCCCTCATTACATTACATTATTTCATAACATCATTATCAATACCCATTTGGGTGAAATATTTGTGAACCATGTTGATTGTAAATGGGTATGTGCGGCACCCACAATTTGTTATAAGATATATGAATTCATTGTCCATTTAAAGGACCACTATAGTGCCAGGAAAACAAACTTGTTTTCCTGGTACTATAGTGTTAATAAGTCCCCCCACCCTCATGGCTCCCCTCCCGCCGGGCTGAAGTGGGAGGAAGGGGTTAAAATCTTACCTTTCTCCAGCGCCGGGGACTCTCCTCCTCCTTCTGACATCATCGGCTGAATGCGCATGCGCGGCAAGAGCCGCACACGCATTCAGTCAGTCCATAGGAAAGCATTTCTCAATGCTTTCCTATAGACGCTGACGTCTTCTCACTGTAAAAATCCCAGTGAGAAGCGCGGAAGCGCCTCTAGCGGCTGTCAATGAGACAGCCACTAGAGGCTGGATTAACCCATTTGTAAACATTGAAGTTTCTCTGAACCCTAACCCTAACCCTAACCCTAAATGGACCTGGCACCCAGACCACTTCATTAAGCTGTAGTGGTATGGGTGCCTATAGTGGTCCTTTAAGATAATTATGTGATTGGAGAATAAACTAATTGTGTAGCTTTACACTTTAAATCAATTGTTGCACATTTAAAGTTTATAACTACGATAACTATGAACATCATATATTGTCATATACATATATTGCACTTTTTTATTGCAAATTTATTTCACATATTTTAATTATTATTTAAGAGAATTGACACTTGAAACTTTTAGCTTTCTTCTCCTAGAGGTTGGATTCTCCTCACCAGAGCATGATAAACTAATGTATTTTTCCATCTGTCGAATTGGTTATCTAATTACAGGGGGAAAGCATATCACTTTCCCTGATCCACGGTGGAACGCACGGCCATTTTGGATTACTAGATCAGTTAGAACACACGGAAGTGTTTGTTGGAAAGCATGGAAGTGTGTCTCTGACATCACTTCCTGCTTCTGCCGATAGGATGAAGCTGAATCAGCTGAGAGAGGGGATGCTCGTTATAACATACTATAACATACTGACTTACAGGTGAAGTGGAGAGTGGACCCCCCAATGGTATTGAAAAGAAGACACCCACTGGAGCACCAATGAACTTGAGGGACTAGCCCTATTTTAAGGGACTCATGGGAGGGTGGGATTAGGCTGCATTTGTGATTTGTCACTGCTTTTATTTATAATTTGGTCTCTGAGGAAACCCTTTTTTTATACCAAATACACCATATTTTATATGCCTACCTACCTTTCAGAGTCCTGTTTGGTTCCTGAATAACGGTGATACCTGATCCCGATAAGAATTATTAACGCCCCCCACCTACTTCGGGGGAGGCACCTTTGGAGCACTTCTTATTTAAACGGTTTTACACTATGTTCTGTTTGTTAATTTTTCTTTAGCGATACAAGCTGAATCCCACGTGTGTTTGTATATTTCTTTGATATGACCTATGTAATGACATTGAAGAATTTTGCAATAAAACCAAATTAAATAAAACAATTAAAAGATGTTCAATAATAAGACATTTTAAAGATGTATAAGATAACTTTTTTCCATCAACAGTTTTACCTCTAATAAAAACAAGTTTACAGACCTGGCATGAACTAGAATAAATCACTAATGCCATTACGCCTGAAATGTTTAGCAGAACACAGTTTTCAAACCAGTTAGACAACACACAAACTGAAATAAACAGCAGGAGATTGACTTGACTCTTGCTAGGCATTTCAGTGATTTGCCACAAGCATTACAAGGTCATTTCTGAGATTTAACAGCTGCAGAGGTTGGTTTTATATAGGCTCACAGGAGCAAGATAAAGGTAAACAATGTTGCAAAATCCACATCATATTCTCACATCAATTAACAAGGACTTCCTTGAAGCTACAATACCTTTATATAACCCTGTGCGAGAAACTTCTCATAAAAGCTTAAATGGTCTGTCTTTGTTTAGAGACTAAAGCAAAATGCAAGTCTGACATTAATATAACGAGTCAGTAATGTTCACAGGTCTTAATGGTCTCAGGGATTACGGATCTTTAAATATTGAACATGAACTGAGCACTGAAATCAAAGGGAAATAGATTAAAGTTGTCATAACGTGAGTACCACCGACAAGCTGGCGAACACAACTAATGCCGCCTAATGAACTATGGGAAAGAGGGAATTGGAAGCTGAGCTCTACTTCAACTTCATGATAAGGCGATTCGTTCCCTGTATACTCGTTGCAAAAGGAATTATTACAAGAAAAGATGCTGCTTATGGGAAAAATATCCTTACACCGGTGCTTTCTAGAACATAGATATTTCTTAGCCATTAATGTATTCAGTTTGTGTGGGCTTGGCATTACTTCTAAACTTTTCAAAAGTAAAAAAGGTACTATTATAGGAATAAAGGTTGGATTAAAGAAACACAATAACACAAACATATTCCAGACACTATGGGGTTAAATGACTATTTCGGTCCACGGCCACCTCTCTTTACTTTAAAAAGGTGATTTTACTCACATTTTTCCAGGTCTTGCCACAGCTGGCCCCACCTCACCAAGTCTCCATGGCTGAGTTCATCAACTTTGTCGATCTCAGCCAATCCAATGCTTTCCAGTAGGAAAGCATTGGTAGGATATTGCACATGTGCGACAAAACACTGTGTTGCACCAATCAGCATCACCTTATAGAGATACATTGAATCAATGCATCTATATGATGAGCGTTCAGTGTCTCCATGCAGAGCGTGGAGATGTTGAACGCTATGCAGCACTGACACAGAAAACACCTCTCTTGGCCATCTGAGTGACTGCCACTAGAGGTTACTAGGCAGTGCAGTGAAAAGGCAGTGTTTACAGTGCTCATCCTGCAGGGACAGGCAATATACATCAAAACAACTAAATTAAGCTGTTTGCTACATATAGACCAATCACCATGGAAATATATAGAATGTCTCTCAAAATTTAACAATTAGCACACACAATAGCATTTGTTTGCCTTGACATATCTTCCCCATTATGTAAATAGCATCAGACAGTTGCAAAGCTGCAATCTGTAGATAGATAACTTATGAATAGGGAGAACAGAACATGCTCATGTAAACTCGAGAATTGTAACATGTAACTTTGAGTGAGTGGCAAACAATATTGGCAATGGACACATGCTGGGGTTATGTCTAATAAATGAGCATTGAGCTAGTTTAGTGAATGATCACTTATGAATAAGATATTTTACTTAATTTAATATGATGATATGGTCAACATGGTCAAGCCCTTTGCGAAATAACCTACCTTTAATAAGTTTACCTTGTTATGTCAACTCTGAATATTATTAAGTAGAATCAGATTATGATATAGTTGGTAAATCCAGGAGAGTTTTATGAGATTTCAATAGTACAGGGAGGAAAGACATACATCTCTCATGACATACATAGCTTTGATCTCCATCTGTGTGGACCAGTACAGCTGTTAAATGTTGGGTTTATAAACAATAAATGGATTATGAGATGGGAAGTATTTTCACTGTTGCATCACAGTCTGACTGCTCTATTAGAATGTTGTCTGAGAAGTGCCAGCTTCCTCATTCTCAAATATGTAATTCCTATGGATGTGGCACGTCCAACAAAGAGGTTATCAAAAGTATCCAATGGGCAAAGAACAAAATATAAAAAGAGTCAAAAAGCAAAACATAAATCAGCTTATGTTTCTTTTCATCCAACACTGGTATATGTGAGAACTTATCGAAATACTAGCAGGTGTCTTACATCTACCTATAAACAGGGCATGTGACAATTCATACTTTAGTATAACACCTATTGGGGGTAGGCAACCTTAAGCACTACAGATGTTGTGAACTACATCCAGCACTATTTAATGTCTTGTAATGTTCTGAAGAGCAAACTCAGGGAAATTCAATACTTTTTATCATGAAACCTAGCTTATTTGAACAACTCCCATTAGCAAAACCTAAACAATTACCTCATTGTAGAATATCGAAACGGGTGGATGTACCAGCGCTAATGATAAACTTGATATACACCAATTTAATATAAATAAGCTGCTAAAACACCAAAATCTTATCTTGAACAGAAGGAGTGAAATACAGGGTGATGGTGAAGCGCTATATTTAGATATAATATTGGAAAATAGAGATAATAATGGAAATAAGTTAATATACCTGAATATAATCTCTTATCTTGAAACCTTAACCTTGATGTAAGATTCCTTAAAAGTATAAGCACAAAAAATATATCATAGTATAAAATTGTAAAATACACGATAAAATATGTACAAGAGATTATTCCCACTCACACTATATAGAGCCAAAAGATTTTAGCTCAGTTCTTGCGCATGTAGGGTCCGTAAAGGCGACCCTCTCCCTTCTTGGGAACCTTTATTCTTCTTATTTTCAATCTAGGGTATAGAACATATATAGTGCAGTACCTTTGGTAAATATCTTGTAAATAGTAAAGTTCAACATGGGGTACTCACAAACCCAGAGCCTTCAAAATAGGCTCAATGGAACAGCATATGTGGTTAAGGACCACAATCCTTCTTTCTTGTAGCAGGAAAAAAATTGCCAATAGTGTATCAGTTAAAAGATAACTTTATTAAACTATAACTGTAAAAGTATAAAATATATCTATACATATATTCACTATATAGGCAAATAAAAAGAGTCCAATAATTACAGTCTTTTCATAATGTCTCCAGGACGCGTTTCGCCGAATAGGCTTCCTCAGCTGGATCAAAAAAAGTCTTTGTTTTACGCAATACGTTGCTGACGCTACATTTACTGTGCAAGAGTGATTTTGAACTTAGTCTACAATATAATTCTGTGTATCATTGCACCAGCATATGCCCAATACTTTTGACCAAAAATATAGAATTTCCTTTTCTTTAAACAAAAATATTGTTATTTAGTGCAGTCTTAATGACAAGTCTTCCCAATTATTCCGCTACATTAACTCACTCTCCGCACAATCGTCTGCGGTTGAAATAAAGAGAACTTTCGTTGTAGCCAGCCTAACAGAGAATACACAATAACATTAATTTATTGTATAATGAAGACAGCAAAACACAATGTATTAACCCGGACGTATTATGAAATGTAAGTATTATTTTTTTTTTATTTTTTTTTTAGAAAAACATCATTTTTCAACTTGCTCAAGGATACAGTAGTTATTGCACAGTTATAATGGAACAGGCAAGATAACAGAATTCAAATTGGCCAGTGGTGTATCTATCACCCATGCATGAAACAAAAGCTTGCTCAGTTAGTCATTTTAAATAATACAAAGTAATGTGTAATAGCTGGAATTGTGCATGTAGAGAAGATAAATGAGCAGGAGGAACACAAACTAATTTGTACTGTTGTAAAGTACTGTCTTTATGTAAATTCTGCATATATTAACTCTCGTTGTGCCGAGTTGAAGCGCATAGCGGAACAATCCTGTTATTCTATGAAATATTATCGTATCTCAAGCTATGCTTAACCCTTCTATTACACATGAGTGCACAATGAAAATTAAATCAAAAGAGCCTCTTTTATCTTCACCAGCAACAATGGCACTCACCTAGAAGAGAAATATAACTCTCAGAAATGGCTTACTAACCCCCTCTGCATCTCTGCAGAAATTCAATATCAACAAGTTATGTAGAAGCTTTGCAAAAATAAAATAAAGGGTGTATCATAGGTGTATCCCCCTTCACCATACAAGAATAGAGAAATATAAACAAAGTGGTACACTTTAAGTGAAAACATATATGTAATACCTATGGACATGTTCCGACAAGACAGGATAACCTACAAACTATAAAAACAACACATAGTGCTTTCTATATAAATATAAAATGTGGAAAATGCCAATGAAATAAAACTCACACAGTATTGAGCTGTATCAGGCTCTATAACAGAAGTTCCAGGGTGCCTGTGCAGACTTCGGTAAAAATATCCTCCTAATAGGGTATCCAGATGAGGACTTGAAAAGGAGGCTCCAAGGTAAGTATAAACAACTTTATTGCAAGTAAATAAAATAAAAAGTAATGGGGACAATAATCAGCAGTGTATATATAAAACAGAGAAATCACTGCAAAATTACTTATAAGGTAAACTCCCAAGGTCCAAGGTCAAAGATAGTACATATTGCACTATGTACTGTTTAGTTTTTCTTTTACAGCTGTAACTCAATTGTTGTGTGAGTATATATGGTTCTAAAAGAGGTTGCCACCCGGGAGGTATCTGTGGGAAGCTGTACAATCATATTTAGTAAAAAAAGGTATATATTTGGTTTTTCACTTCACTTGGGTTTTTGTAGGTGAAGGTATTTATATCAGTATCTGAAATAGCAGTGTAAAATGCAGAATTTTTTATTTTTTTAAATGGTTTAACCAAATCGAATTGTCTCATCTTACACAAGTCTAATAACCATAATGTAATAATAATGTTTGCAAGTGGTTATATGTACTATATAAAGACAAATAAGCATGTCCAGACTCGGCTCCTTGCATATAGTCAACCATGTACTTTAAGACTCAAATGTTTCTGTACAGCAGAGGTGCCCAAAAGGTAGAGCCCCAGATGTTTTTTTTTCCACATTTGTAGTTTATTGTTTTATAGAAAAAAATAGGGGTACAGAAAAGAAAAAAAAACAGAGGGGGTTACAGGTATAAATCTCCAGCATAGTAATACATTTCCTCTAAACATCAACATTCCTGATATTGTTATGACATTCCAAATGGGTAGCCTGTTGACTTCGGTGTAACTGCTCTAATTAGGCCCTGTCACCTGAGCCCTTAATGGAGGCAGGGGCGTATGGTTCTAATTCGAAAGGATCAGATATAAGGCTGGGGTGAGAGTGTGAGCCTCTTAAGTATGCCCTTGTGTCTCCAAAGTAATATACCTTGATGTGTGGGACTCCACAGACATTTTTTCATATAGGTAGTATTGTATTGTTGCAATGAGTTCTGTTTCAGAGGGGCAGTAGGGTTGTTTCCATCTAGTCGCTATCAAGTTTCTAGCAACTAGGATGATTAAGGCTGCAACAATTTTTGATTCTAGAGCCCCTGTCTTAGGGAACAGTAGGAGCAATCCCATTTTGGGTTGAATAGGGAGCTCTGCAATTTTGAGCTCTTGAAGCAATCTCTGCACAATCTCCTAAAGGGGCTTTACACTCGGGCATTCCCACCATATGTGCATCATGTTGCCATTATGTATACCACATCTCCAGCATAGTGGTTTTACGTTTGGATGCATTTTGTTTAACCAGTATGGTGTGAAGTACCAGTGGTACACTATTTTTTGTGAGCCTCTATATTGGAGTAGCATGACGTCATTCCCTTGAGAACGTTTAATGATTGTAGCCATTGCTCATTAGTAAGGCTGCTCATTCCCTCGATCCCCAAAAGGATTATGAGGCATGCAAAGCATCATAGGAGTTTTAGTTCTGCAACATCTGGGGATCTACCTTTTGGACACCCCTGCTGTACAGGGTATAATAATGTATATAGCCCATAATTTACATACAATCTGTGCTATACAAAGAGCTGACTCAAGCACTGGTGGAGACATTATTTTCTACACCTGGAGAAGACTAGCGCTGGAGCAAAGAAAACAACTTTTTTTTTTTTTTTTTTTTTTTCATTGCTTTATTTTACAACAATATGTGGCCTCACTGGTTATATGTATGATTAATAAATGTGTTATTTTAAATATGTAGTGTTGTATTATCAATTCAAACAGATATCTGTTTATTATATTGTATGGGGCTAAAGTGACTCCCAGAAAGTTCGTAATTGACAAATACCAAGAAAGTAACTGAGGCCGCAACATCAATTTGAATCATTAAAAGGGACACTATAGTCACCTGAACAGCTTTAGCTTAATGAAGCAGTTTTGGTGTATAGAACATGCCCCTGCAGCCTCACTGCTCAATCCTCTGCCATTTAGGAGTTAAATCCCTTTGTTTATGAACCCTAGTCACACCTTCCTGCATGTGACTTGCACAGCCTTCCATAAACACTTCCTGTAAAGAGAGCCCTATTTAGGCTTACTTTATTTCAAGTTTATATGTTTATATGTTTATAGCTTGCTGGACCCTGCAAGAGCCTCCTGTATGTGATTAAAGTTCAATTTAGAGATTGAGATACAATTATTTAGGGTAAATTACATCTGTTTGAAAGTGAAACCAGTTTTTTTTTTCAAGCAGGCTCTGTCACTCATAGCCAGGGGAGGTGTGGCTAGGGCTGCATAAACCGAAACAAAGTGATTTAACTCCTAAATGACAGTGAATTGAGCAGTGAAATTGCAGGGGAATGATCTATACACTAAAACTGCTTTATTTAGCTAAAGTAATTTAGGTGACTATAGGAAGTGCCATTTATTCTTCTAGATAAAAGAACTCAGATAATTACATGCCTGTTTCAAGACATCCAATAAAGGATGCATGCACATATGTAATGGGCAATTTCATATTAAGGGTAGATTCCGTAAACAATGAACTGTGGATGAGTAAGTTTAAAGGACCACTATAGTGCCAGGAAAACATACTAGTTTTCCTGGCACTATAGTGCCCTGAGGGTGCCCCCACCCTCAGGGTCACCCTCCCGCCGGGCTGGATGGTGAGGAAGGGGTTAAAACTTACCTTTATTCCAGCGCCGGGCGGGGAGCTCTCTCCGCCTCCGATCCTCCCTTTCGGCTGAATGCGCATGCGCGGCAAAAGCTGCGCGCGCATTCAGCCGGTCTCATAGGAAAGCATTTACAATGCTTTCCTATGGACGCTTGCATGCTCTCACTGTGATTTTCACAGTGAAACTGCTATGTTCATAAAAAAGGGTTAATCCTAGAGGGACCTGGCACCCAGACCACTCATACACACACAGCATTCATACACACACTGCACTCATACACACACTGCATTCATACACACACTGCATTCATACACACACTGCACTCACACACACACACTGCACTCATATACACACACTGCACTCATATACACACACTGCACTCATTCACACACTGCACTCATACACACTGAACACATACACACACTGCACTCATACACACTGCACTCATACACACTGCACTCATACACACACACTGCACTCATACACACACTGCATTCATACACACACTGCACTCATACACACACTGCATTCATACACACACTGCACTCATACACACACACTGCACTCATACACACACTGCATTTATACACACACACTGCATTCATACACACACACTGCATTCATACACACACACTGCATTCATTATATACACACACTGTAAATAAATATTCAATTAATATAATTTTTTTAGGATCTTATTTTATTTAGAAATGTACCAGTAGCTGCTGCATTTCCCACCCTAGTCTTATACTCGAGTCAATATGTTTTCCCAGTTTTTTGGGGTAAAATTAGGGGCCTCGGCTTATATTCAGGTCGGCTTATACTCGAGTATCTAAGGTTAATAGAATTTGCATAATAATTTGGAACAGGGTGTAAAAATAAAAATATTTAGAAGAGTCACTTAAGATCACATGCTCCTCATCTGTCATCGATTTGAGAGTTAAATTAGTTACTATGGAGCTACTTGATCCACGCACACCATACCAGCCTTTCTACTTAATGTTATTTACCTGCCCACATAATAAATTTCATGTCCATCATAAAACCACTTGTTACCATGCATTGTCTGTTTGTACTGTAGACATGTTCCTTTTTCTCCTGTTTTCCTTTAAAGGGACACTATAGTCACCAGAACAACTACAGCTTATTGTTTTTGTTCTGGTGAGTATAATCATTCCCCTCAGGCTTTTTGCAGTAAACGCTGTCTTTTCAGAGAAAATGCAGTGTTTACATTACAGCCTAGTGAAAACTCCACTGGCCACTCCTCAGATGGCTACTAGAAGTGTTCCTGGGGCAGTGCTGCGCATTGTGCAGTACTGCCATTCAGTGTCTCCACCCTCTGCATGCAGACACAGAACTTTCTTCATAGCGATGCATTGATTCAATACATCACAATGAGGAGATGCTGATTGGCCAGGGGTGTGTTTGACTTGTGCTGGCTTTGCCTCTGATCTGACTCCTTGACAGTTTTATCCAATCCTATGGGAAATCATTGATATTGGCTCACAGAATCACTTCTGATGATTTCAACAGAAAGCAGACAGTTTAGGGGCAGAGGCAGCAGCTGCAGACTTGAAGATTATACTATATTTAGGGAGGCAAGGAGGAGCCAGGGGGGTCTAGATAGTGTTTTTAACACTATAGGGTCAGGTATACATTTTTGTGTTCCTGACCTTATAGTGTTCCTTTAAAAAAAAAAAAATAGTTACATTTCTTTACACGCCATGTCTAAGTAACTATATGTTTGATTTTTCATAATTATCTATGCTATCTTGGCAACACTGGCATATCTGTCATTATTTGCACTGCAAAAATAAAGAATTAAACAATTCACACTGACACAGTTTAATGACCATTATATATATCGTACACCTGCAGTTACACCTATGTACATGAGCATCTCTTTGTGTAAGCTTTTTCAACTTTAGGTTTGTTTCATTTGATTTATAATAAAATGTATTTATTTTCTTTATTTGTGACATCCGAGTCTGGAAGACAGCTGGCATCCTCCGTATGAGTATATTGTATATCCCAGTTCCCCTAAGGTACACTACTCCCTTTTTATACTTAGTGCCCAACATTAGAAGAGGAGTTATCGTTAATATATTTTGCCCTCTAGGCCATTTCTGGGTGCTACAAATCTCTGCACCATATTTGCACAAATCAGGCAATTACCATATTGCACTATTTTCCTTTTATTTATTTTCTACTTGGTGTATGCTTAATATTGGGAAAACAGCTGGGATTTGTAAGGTGGATGGAGGTTGCTACACAAAAATGACATCCTCACTTCTGATTTAAAGGAGTGTTAATTAATGTAATGCAAAAAAGACTGAAAATCATTATAAGCTCATCATAGAACATACTAAATCCATTAACACAAGTGTTCCCTTGTCAAACACAAGAAAAGAAACTGTAAAGGAAATAAAATACGTCCAACTCACACCAAAGTGTTAGTTACACAAAAATACAGCCTGAATTGATTGTATAGGAGATTCTGGATAATTAGTTTAATATTTATTACTATACTTTTAAAAAAAAAACTTAGATAGCATATTAATTTAGATTACACAAAAATACAGTCTGACTATTTAGAGCATGAATTGAGAATACCTGCTGGAAATGCTTTGAAATGCAACACATTATCAAACATTCTTTGAAAGACTTATGATACATTTTTTATATTTTTTTTCTCCTCTATACTTTGATCTATATTACATTGATTCATAGCATATATGTAGGGTTTAATACATTTGTTCAGCATCTTTAACTTTTTTTAATAGTTGGATTGTTCTCCATTCTTACATTTTTGTTATCTTTCATTTTAGAAAAGGTTCTTTTTAAAAATGTTTACTAACCCTTGTTCATCAATGTGTTTTACTTAATTTCATCTCTAAGCAGAAAAAGACAAAAACAAAACAAACAAAACAGAAAACTGACAATGAAGCCAAAATATTAGATATTAGAAGCATATTTTGCATTTTCAATGAATGATCTCTATAATGTCTATAACTTGAATCAATTCCAACTGGAATGCCCTTCATAACCCTAGCTAATTTATCTTCAAGCACATTCACGTAATGCCACCTGTTCTCCAGGAATAACCCTAGTCCTTGATGATGTAAAATTTATTTTAAAAAAGCATGTTTTTTCAAAAGAATAAGAATAAAGCTAAACTTGGCAAAAGGCATGTTTTTTTTTTTTGTTTTTTTTTTTAAACAAACTTAGATTGAAATATCATTAACCAAAGTGTGAATTACTGGAAACCCAAAGTGAATTTAACCCCTTAAGGACCAAACGTCTGGAATAAAAGGGAACCATGACATGTCACACATGTCATGTGTCCTTAAGGGGTTAAAGTTCATTTAAAATTATAGGACAAAAAGCTAGGTTTAAAAAATTACCCAAGCCACCTATGACTTCAGTTTGGAAATTTTGATCTAAATAACCATATTATGTTCCTTCCTCCCAATAGTATGTTCCATCTGTTGTCATTATTTTATTTTTCTAACCGGAAGAAAATCTAATCTTCTGATTTTACATATATCTATTATTAGCTGTTCAGTAATTATCTCTGCTTTTATGAAATATAATCACTTGAAGATATGTACAGTGCACTGGCTAAAATCACTACTAAAAGCAGCCTCTATAAGATAAAATAATGTTTACCTCTCAATGTTGGGCTAGTTTTTATAGAATTCTCTAATCTGTTTAAAAAAAAAAATGCAATTTGTCCAAATTGTGAACAATTGGTAGGTTGTTTGAATTCCGTAACTCCGAATAATCATATGACTGAATCACAAAACAAACAAAACGGACAATGGGTGAGCTAAAAAAAGATATGGGAAAAGTGGTTATTGATATTTACCAAAGTAGGGGAAAAAAACATTATGTATTAATTATATATAAAATAAATAATTGTATAGAGGATTTATTTTGCTCCTCCTATTCTGTCAATCTGTTACTTTTTGTCATGATCTATTGATCTGTGAACACAATGTCAGTACACTACTTCCGGGTAGCGGCATACTGGCGCATGCGCAGTAGTGGCGGATGGACGCCGAGGAGGAGAGACATCCTTACAGGTGGTGAGTGTTTTATTGATTAAATGTTAAGTTTGACTAGCTATATAAGCATGCCAATTGTAATGTGTATTTGAGCTGTAAAGATCCTGATGAAAGCCACGGATGTTGGCTGAAACGTCGATCATATTTTAAAAGGAATGAAATAAAAAGGAAATTTTTTAAAGAAACAAAGACCATGAGTGCAAGCCTCTATTTCAATATTTGTATATTATGGCATTGGCTGAAATGAAGCAGGCAATATTGCATTGAAGTATGTGTGCAAGGATACAAAGGGACATTATATATATATATATATATATATATATATACATATATATATATATATATATATATATATATATATATATATATATATATATATATATATTGCAATACACTGATTTGCCTACTTTTTTAAACTTTTTTTATTTGTCCCAATAATCTAATTATTTGCATGCGTGAAGCCGTAATGAAAGAATTTCGGACTACCCGAACGAAAAGTTTTCGGACCAATTGATTCGGTTAAACCAAATTTTTTTCATATGCACAAGTCTAGTTTCATGCTTTTCAGTGAAAACTAGTTGTTATGCAATGCAAATACCAAGAAACAGTAGATGCTGGCAGCTAAAATATATTCACTGGTTGTGAGAGTTGAAACATGCATACATGCAGAGTTGATACATGTATTTAACATGTTCACGTTACCTCGAATGACACTAACCAAAACTTAGCATTTACCATTATGCAAACTGCATTTACACTAGGAAAAAGATACATTTACAATTAATTGGCTCAGAAACTACACAAAGACACAATAAAGGTTGCTCAAACACTTCCATGACAACTATCTGACCAAGTTACCCATGCTGTTTACATATGTAAAACTTGTCTAATTCCCAGATATATATTGAAAACTACCACTGTCTATGCAATAAAATGACTTTAGTGCTTAAAAGTAGTTTTTTTATGAAGGATGTCCAGAAACATTATAGATTTAATCAATATTTTCAATATAAAATGCAATTGTAAGAATTGTTAAAAGAATGGTACTTCAATCACCTGAGTGAATCGCTCAAAACACACAAATAAAGTGCAAAATATAATCAATAAACAGTGAGCGTACGCAACAAATTCAAATATTAACACTATCTGTATATACAGGAGATACTCGAAAAATTAGAATATCGTGCAAAAGTTCATTTATTTCAGTAATGCAACGTAAAAGGGGAAATATTATATAATATATGAGATAGACAAATTACATGCAAAGCAAGATAGATCAAGCTGTGATTTGCCATAAGTGCGATGATTATGGCTTACAGCTCATGAAAACCCCAAATCCACAATCTCAGTAAATTAGAATATTACATACAATCAATAAAACAAGGAGTGTACATAGAACAATATCAGACCTCTGAAAAGTATAAACATGCATATGGACTCAGTAATTTGTTTGGGCCCCTTTTGCAGCAATTACTGCCTCAATGCGGCGTGGCATGGAAGCTATCAGCCTGTGGCACTGCTAAGGTGTTATGGAAGACCAGGATGCTTCAATAGCGGCCTTCAGCTCTTCTGCATTGTTCGGTCTCATGTCTCTCATCTTTCTCTTGGCAATGCCCCATAGATTCTCTATGGGGTTCAGGTCAGGCGAGTTTGCTGGCCAATCAAGCACAGTAATCCCATGGTCATTGAACCAGGCTTTGATGCTTTTGGCAATGTGGGCAGGTGCCAAGTCTTGCTTGAAAATGAAGTCAGCATCCCCATAAAACTCGTCTGTGGAAGGAATCATGAAGTGCTGCAAAATCTCCTGGTAGACGGCTGCGTTGACCCTGGACTTAATGAAGCACAGTGGACCAACACCAGCAGATGACATGGCTCCCCAAATCAACACAAACTTTGGAAACTTCACACTGGATTTCAAGCATCTTGCAGTGTGTGCCTCTCCATTCTTCCTCCAGACTCTGGGTGCTTGTTTTCCAAATGAGATTAAAGTTATCATAAGAAAAGAGGACTTTGGACCACTGAGCAACAGACCAGGTCTGTTTTTCTTTAGCCCAGGTAAGATGCTTCTGAAGTTGTTTGTTGTTCAGGAGCGGCTTGACAAGGAATACGACATCTGAAGCCCATGTCCAGGATCCGTCTGTGTGTGGTGGCTCTTGATGCACTGACTCCAGCCTCAGTCCACTCCTTGTGAAATTCCCCAACACATTTGAATGGCCTTTTCCTGACAATGCTCTCCAGGTTGCTGTCATCCCTGCTGCTTTTGCACCTTTTTCTTCCACACTTTTCCCTTCCACATAACTTTCTATTAATGTGCTTTGATACAGCACTTTGGGAACATCCAACTTCCTTCGCAATTACCTTTTGAGGCTTTCCCTCCTTATGGAGGGCATCAATGATGGTTTTATGCACAACTGTCAGGTCAGCAGTCTTCCCCATGATTGTGATTCCTACTGAACCAGACTGAGAGACAATTTAAAGGCTCAGAATCCCTTTGCAGGTGTTATGGCTTACTTAGCTGATTAGAGTGGGACACTGTGAGCCTAGAATATTGAAACTTTTCACAATATTCTAATTTACTGAGATTGTGGATTTGGGGTTTTCATCGCACTTATGACAAATCACGGCTTGAACTATCTTGCTTTGCATGTAATGTGACTATCTCATATATTAGTTTCCCCTTTTACATTGCCTTACTGAAATAAATGAACTTTTGCACAATATTCTAATTTTTCGAGTATCACCTGTACAATAGTGGAATCTGGAAGTAAGTGTAGGTGGACGAGTTGTTTTTTTAAGAGATCTGATTAATATGCATTTGTGTTCCATTTAATACAGATTCTTTTCACCTATATCCTGCATCCTGGATTTTATTTGGTGGAATACCTGCAAAGCAGAGGTTGGGAACACAGTATCCAGATCCTAAACGAGTATCCACCATATCCTCCAGTTGAAGGTTTTAGTCTTAGCCAGCTTATTTAGTGAATCAGAACCACGTGAGTGGGACCAATAGTGTATATTAGTATATAGTAATTTAAACTGTATTACCCTATGGTATTTTTTTTTTTTTTAATTTCCAGATTCCACTATTGTATTTACAGATCGTTGTAATATTTGTATTTGTTGCATGCTCTCACTGTTTTTAATTTTTTTTAAAACATATTTTCAATAGTTAACAATTATCAAGCTTTAAACATTACAATTTGCAGAATGGACATTATCAGTAATGCCCTAATTTGGAATATTAAGTATATGTTCTTTGGGGGCTTTTTCTCTGGTGTTCCCCCAAAAAAACAACAACAAGATGGTAGGACTGGGATCCAAAATTGTGACAGATTTTTCCTGGATATAGGAAACTTGTGTTGTATGTAGAAATGTTGCAAATACATTTTGCCTAACCTGTTACTATCTGTTTTCTCAGTCTTTTTTTAAAGATGAATTATACTTAAATATACTTATATTTAATACTTCCAATTGTCATCAAGACTGGTTGGGGCTATTTAGATGTTGGGGAAGAAGAGCGGTTGACAGGGGGTACCTGTTGCAAACATTAGACTTTGCAAGTTTCATTCATAACTTTTTTTTTTCTCAATACAGCTGTTCTGACAGCAGTTGCAAATAATAGC